>NC_088227.1:28838584-28846084 GCF_036934945.1 Oncorhynchus masou masou
TCCTCTCCTCTCCCCCTCTCCTCTCCTCTCCCCAACTTTCCTCCCTCTCCCCTCCCCCTCTCCTCTCCTCTCCTCTCCTCTCCTCTCCTCTCCTCTCCCCCTCTCCTCTCCTCTCCCCCTCCCCCTTTCCTCTCCTCTCCCCTCCCCCTCCCCTCTCCTCTCCTCTCCCCTCCCCCATCCTCTCCCTCTCCTCTCCCCCTCTCCTCTCCCCCTCCCCCTTTTCCTCTCCTCTCCTCTCCCCTCCCCCCTCTCCTCTCCTCTCCCTCTCCCTCTCCCCTCCCCCCTCTCCCTCTCCTCTCCTCTCCCCCTCCCCCCCCTCTCCTCTCCTCTCCTCTCCTCTCCTCTCCCTCTCCTCCCTCTCCTCTCCCTCTCCCCAACTTTCCTCTCCTCTCCCCTCCCCTCTCCCTCTCCTCTCCTCTCCCCCTCTCCTCTCCTCTCCCCTCCCCCCTTTCCTCTCCCTCTCCCCTCCCCCTCTCTCCTCTCCTCTCCTCTCCCCTCCCCCCATCCTCTCCTCTCCCCTCCCCCCTCTCCTCTCCTCTCCCTCCCTCTCCCTCCCCTCCCCCTCTCCTCTCCTCTCCTCTCCTCTCCCCCTCTCCTCTCTCCTCTCCCCAACTTTCCTCTCCTCTCCCCTCCCCCCTCTCCTCTCCTCTCTCCCTCTCCTCTCCTCTCCTCTCCCCCTCTCCCTCTCCTCTCCCCTCCCCCCCTTCCTCTCCTCTCCCCTCCCCCCTCTCCTCTCCTCTCCTCTCCCCTCCCCCATCCTCTCCTCTCCTCTCCCCCTCTCCCTCTCCCCTCCCCCTTTCCTCTCCTCTCCTCTCCCCTCCCCCTCTCCTCTCCTCTCCTCTCCCTCTCCCCTCCCCCCTCCCTCTCCTCTCCCTCTCCCCTCCCCCCTCTCCCTCTCCCCTCTCCTCTCCTCTCCCTCACCTCTCCTCTCCTCCCTCTCCTCTCCTCTCCCCAACTTTCCTCTCCTCTCCCCTCCCCCTCTCCCTCTCCTCTCCCTCTCCCTCTCCCCCTCTCCCCTCCCTCCCCCTCTCCCTCTCCCTCTCCCTCCTCTCCTCTCCCCCTCCCCCTCTCCTCTCCTCTCCTCTCCCCCTCCCCCCATCCTCTCCCTCCCCCTCCCCCTTTCCTCTCCTCTCCCCTCCCCCCATCCTCTCCTCTCCTCTCCCCCTCTCCTCTCCTCTCCGCATCCCCCCTCTCCATTACAACAGCATGTAATTCCATGACAGCATGTTCTTGTGAAGTATATTTGTTTTATCTAAATGAGAATAACCTGGACAAATAAAGCTTGACCAAGATCCTGAACAGCCAGGGAAAAACTATACTGTGGTTACTGTAGGTTCTCTGTGTATGTGAGTTACTGTCAGAAGGCTTCTTCTTACTGCCTTGGATCAATGGTGAACATAGCCAGACCACAGCATGTCTGTATCTTGGCCCGCCAGATGACTATCCTCCTTCCTAAGTGCCAAAACTCAGGCACTTGGAGGAATTATAAAGACAACTGCTGTGTGTGTGTGTGTGTGTGTGTGTGTGTGTGTGTGTGTGTGTGTGTGTGTGTGTGTGTGTGTGTGTGTGTGTGTGTGTGTGTGTGTGTGTGTGTGTGTGTGTGTGTGTGTGTGTGGTGTACGGTACCAGTCAAATGTTTGGACACACCTACACATTCCAGGGTTTTTCTTTATTTTTACTATTTTCTGCATTGTAGAATAATGGTGAAGACATTAAAACTATGAAATAACACATATGGAATCACATAGTAACCAAAAAAGTGTAAAACAAATCAAAATATTTGAGATTCTTCAAAGTAGCCACCCTTTGCCTTGATGACAGCTTTGCACACTCTTGGCATTCTCTCAACCAGCTTCATGAGGTAGTCACCTGGAATGCATTTCAATTAACAGGTGTGCCTTGTTCAAAGATCATTTGTGGAATTTATTTCCTTAATGCGTTTGACCCAATCAATTGTGTTGTGACAAGGTAGGGGTGGAATACAGAAGATAGCCCTATTTGGTAAAAGAACAAGTCCATATTATGGCAAGAACAGCTCAAATAAGCTAAAAGAAACAACAGTCCATCATTACTTTAAGACATGAAGGTCAGTCAATACAGAAAATGTCAAACTTTGAAAGTTCCTTCAAGTGCATTTGCAAAAACCATCAAGCGCTATGATGAAACTGGCTCTCATGAGGACCGCCACAGGAAAGGAAAACCCAGGGTTACCTCTGCTGCAGAGGATAAGTTCATTATAGTTACCAGTGTTAAGTCCTTCGTTGGAATGAGACCAAAGCATGGAAAGTATACATTTTTCTTTCTTTGATGAACACCAAAAAACAACAAAAGATAAACAAATGTAAAGTTCTGCAGGGCTATACAGCTACTGTGCAAAAACAAGATCCCACAAACTCAGGTGGAAGACAGGCTGCCTAAGTATAATTCCAATCAGAGACAATGATAGACAGTTGCTGTCATGTCTTGTTATGTCTGTTCCTGTCCTTTCTCTTCACTCTGTCTCTCTCTGCTGGTCTTTTTAGGTTACCTTCTCTGTCTCTCATTCTTCAGCTGTTCTACATTTCCCCTAACTAGCTCATTCACTCTTTCCCCACCTGTTCTCTCTTCCCCCTCTGATTAGGTCTCTATTTCTCTCTCTGTTCCTGCTACTTTCAGTGTCTGATTCTTGTTTGTGTTTTTGATACCAGAAGCAAGCTGTCGTCCCGTTTGCTTCCACCTTGTCCTATCCTGTCGGAGTCTGCCTGGCAGGTGCATCCTGCATTATACTACGTTCTTTTGTTCCATTGACTACGTTGGAAGAGGATTTATGCCATTCCTGTTTTTTTATTAAAGAACTCTGTTTTCTGTTAAAACCGCTTTTGGGTCTTCACTCAAGTACATAACAGTTGCCTCTGATTGGGAACCATACCCGGCCAACAAAGAAATAGAAAACTAGAATGCCCACCCAAATCACACCCTGACCTAACCAAATAGAGAAATAAACAAGCTCTCTAAGGTCAGGGCGTGACAACCAGCCTCAGAAAGTACAACCCAAATGAATGTTTCACAGAGTTCAAGTAACAGACACATCTCAACATCAACTGTTCAAAGAAGACTGCGTGAATCCTGTCTTCATGGTCAAATTACTGCAAAGAAACCACTACTAAAAGACATCAATAAGAAGAATAGACTTGCTTGGATGAAGAAACACGAACAATGTACAATAGACGGGTGGAAATCTGTCCTTTGGTCTGATGAGTCCAAATTTGAGATTTTTGGTTCCAATCGCCATGTCTTTGTGAGATGCAGAGTAGGTGAACGGATGATATCTGCATGTGTGGTTCCATCATGAAGCATGGAGGTGTTATGGTGTGGGGGTGCTTTGCTGGTGACACTGTTGGTGATTTATTTAGAATTCAAGGCACACTTAACCAGCATGGCTGTCACAGCATTCTGCAGCAATACGCCAAACCATCTGGTTTGCGCTTAGTGGGACTATCATTTGTTTTTCAACGGGACAATGACCCAACACACCTCCAGGCTGTGTAAAGGATATTTGACCAAGAAGGAGAGTGATGGATTGCTGCATCAGATGACCTGGCCTTCACAATCACCCAACCTCAACCCAATTGAGATGGATTGGGATGAGTTGGACCGCAGACTGAAGGAAAAGCACCCAACAAGTGCTCAGCATATGTGGGAACTCCTTCAAGTATGTTGGAAAAGCATTCCAGGTGAAAAACTATATATTGATTTGTTTAACACTTATTATAATACATAATACCATATCTGTTATTTCATAGTTTCGATAACTTCACTATTATTCTACAATGTGGAAAACTTCTTGAATGAGTAGATGTGTCCAAACTTGTGACTGGTACAATCCATCATGTCTTAAAGTCATGATGGACAGTCGTTTCTCTTTGCTTATTTTAGCTGTTCAAGTCCATAATATGGACTTGGTCTTTTATTAAATAGGTCTCTCTTCTGTATACCACCCCTACCTTCTCACAATACAACTGATTGGCTCAAACGCATTAAGAAAGAAAGCAATTCCACAAATGAACTTTTAACAAGGCACTCCTGTTAATTGAAATGCATTCCAGGTGACTACCTCATGAAGCTAGTTGAGAGAATTCAAAGAGTGTGCGAAGCTGTCAACAAGTCAAAGGGTGGCTACTTTGAAGAATCTAAAATCTAAATATTTTAATTTGTTTAACACTTTTTTGGTTACTACATGATTCCATATGTGTTATTTCATAGTTTTGATGTCTTCACTAATATTCTACAATGTCAAAAACTCCTTGAATGAGTAGATGTGTCCAAACTTTTGACTGGTACTGTATGTGTGTGTGTGTGCGTAAGCTTGCATGTTGTGAGTGCTTTGTGTGTGTGTGTGTGTGTGTGTGTGTGTGTGTGTGTGTGTGTGTGTGTGTGTGTGTGTGTGTGTGTGTGTGTGCGTGCATGCGTGCGTGCGTGCGTGTGTGCATATCTGTGTGCTGATGAGTCATTGAGAAGGGGTTGATCTGGAACAGGAGTGAAAACCCACAGGGATGTGCTCCATTAAGCAGGAAGGAACTTCACAGAGATGAATATAAACGTTATTAACATTATAAATGTTCAACATGTTTTTCCAGACACTTAACCTTTCTCTTTGCTTCCTGGATGGATTGTCTATATTATCTGTTTTGTTCCAGCGTCCATTTTAGATATTAATTATACATGTCTTTTAAAAGGGAACCCTTCCAAACTTTAAATGGGGACTTCTATAAACCCAGAGAATGAGTGAGTGTCTTGTGTTCTGGCGATGGGTTGTAGCTGTTCAGTGTTCCTTGTCTGGTGGATTGGTGGCCATCTGGCTTGGGACAGTAAACCAACCCTGAAGAAAGGAAATGCAGATAAGATATCATCCACAGGAGGCAGCTGAGGTGATGACGGCTCATAGTAATGGCTGGAATGGAGTGAATGGAATGGTATCAAGTAATAGGAAACAATGTGTTTGATGCAATTCCATTTACTTCATTGCAGCCATTTCTATGAGCCCGTCCTCCCCAATTAAGGTGCAACCAGACGCCTGTGATATCATCATATGATTGATGTTGTTTTGGGGGATTGTACAGTTTAGTAGATTCCCATGGGATTTCCATGCTGTGCTGTCATGGTAATACTATGTTCCTACCATAGGCATTGAGTGTGTGTGTGTGTGTGTGTGTGTGTGTGTGTGTGTGTGTGTGTGTGTGTGTGTGTGTGTGTGTGTGTGTGTGTGTGTGTGTGTGTGTGTGTGTGTGTGTGTGTGTGTGTGTGTGTGTGTGTGTGTGTGTGTGTGTGTGTGTGTGTGTGTGTGTGTGTGTGTGCCATTCTCCATGTGACCTATTTGTCTATCGTACAGAGTGCTCCCTGGCTCAGCTGGAGTTTCCATGCCAACGCAGCCAGTGGCGAGTCGCTAGAAGAGTACCCAGCTCTCTCTCCCGAGCATTACACAAGAGAAAGCAGTGTGTGTGTGTGTGTGTGTGTGTGTGCGTGCGTGTGCAGCTCTCCGACAAGCTCTAGGTGACAGATGTAGACATTATTCATTACTAATCACTGTATGCTGTTGGGTCAACTGACTGAGTGAGACAGACAGACACAATGATATATATACAGTATGCACACTGTGTTTGTGTTTCAAGTGAATGTAACAAGGCACCATGGACAATACATTCTGTACACCCTTACAAGAAAGGGTTACAAAAGGGATCTGCGGCTGTCCCCATAGGAGAACCCTTCTTGGTTCCAGGTAGAACTCTCTGTGTAAAGGGTTCTACATGGAACTCAACGTGGAACTCAACGTGGAACCAAAAGGGTTCTACCTTCAAAGTTCTTCCTATTAAGACAGCCGAAGAACCCTTTTTGGTTCTAAATAGCATTTTCTTTCAGAAGAGTGTAGTCGACAAGACAGATGTAGAAGACATTTGCAGTGTATTATTGCTGCAGCTGGTAGTCTACAATCAGTAATCCCTTCTATACATCCAATATAATCTCTTTGAATGTTATGTAGAAACCCTGTCTCACACACTCATTGAAGCAGACCATTAGACTCATTCATGGGAGTGAAAAGCTGAAGTCATGCATTCATATGAGCTGTGGGGAAGTCATGCATCTGGGAGCAGGGAAGTATAAGAATAACTTGTGGTTAAAAGCAGAACTGTACTTAAAACTCTGTAATGAGGGTGTGTAAAAGGGCAGCTGTGCATGGTGATCTGGTAAAACAACTTTCCACTACATGTGAGAGTGAGAGGGGGAGGTAGCAAGAGATGGGGAGAGAGAGAGATGGGGGAGGAAGGAAGAGAGAGAGAGTGGGGGTGTGAGAGAGAAAGGGAGATTGTAGAATCCCAAACAGATGCTGTATGTGTGTGTGACTAATTTGGCAGCACTGAGACTTCTATCAGACCACAACCAATCTGTGCGGCTCAAGGTGACCCTCGGGATCTCAGACCTGTGTGTGTGTGTGTGTGTGTGTGTGTGTGTGTGTGTGTGTGTGTGTGTGTGTGTGTGTGTGTGTGTGTGTGTGTGTGTGTGTGTGTGTGTGTGTGTGTGTGTGTGTGTGTGTGTGTGTGTGTGAACATGTGTGTGTGTGTGTGTGTGAACATGTGTGTGCGTTCGTTCGTAAGTGTGTTTATGTAAGTCTCAAATCTCAGTTGCCGATATACCCAGAAGCCTGTGGGATGTATTTAACTGGGTATCTTTCTGCTTGGTTAAACCGATATGGAGGATGCCTATAGGGAATTTGTTTTCATCACATTTCACATCAGTTAATTTGGAGGATAGAAGGAGAGGATGCTACTATATTGAGATGCAGCCAAGGAAAATGCCTCTATCATACATAGCACGCACCACTCAATCACACACACACACACACATGCACACGCACACGCACACGCACACGCACACACACACACACACACACACACACACACACACACACACACACACACACACACGTTATAATCCCAGTGGTGATTAATGGCGTTCTCTAGTGCTCCCCCAACACAGCGAGGTTGCACTCTGATCAATGACAAACAACTAGCTGACACAGATATCACACTGGTGCTTCACATATGGTGGGTACCCTACTTCACGTGTAGTGCACTTCTTTTGAATAGAGCCAGATCCAGGGCTTGCAATGACAACTCATCAGACTCGAGGCCAGGGCAGGTTCTTACTAAGTAGAAGCTAACTTTGCTAATAAAGTGAAACCTCTGCAGAATGAAGGTCATACAGGATTTTAATATGCTCTGTTACTCTTTTTGTCAGGCTCCAGTAGAATCTCTAATAACCTCTAACATTTTTAATATGTCTATTCTTTCTACTGAAGGACCTTGTACTCACCAAGTCTCCAGTTTTACCTTAACCTTAACCTTTTTTTAAAATGTTTAAAATGTCCTCGCATCTCTGAAGTTTTGTTAGTTTACTATTCTTGTGAGGACTTTTGGTAATCAAGAATATGGTAAAACAGGTACACACACACTCTCTGCAGCAGGG
>NC_088227.1:28853584-28856084 GCF_036934945.1 Oncorhynchus masou masou
GATGAACTCGAGACAAAGAGAGAGAAAGAGACAGAAAGGGGGAGGAAGGTGGGAGAGGGAAGAGAGGAAAGGGAGAAATGGAGAGGGTAAGTTTGGGGTTGATGTGGAGGATTTAGAGATAGAGGTAAAGAAAGGGTGAGTCTAGAAGGAAGGAGAGAGATGTAGAGAGATAGAGGGAGGAGGTTGAGTTGAGAGAGAGAGAGAGAGAGAGAGAGAGAGAATGTATAGAGATATATGGAGGAGGTTGAGTTGAGAGAGAGAATGTAGAGAGATATAGGGAGGAGGTTTACTTGAGAGAGAGAGATGTAGAGAGATAGAGGGAGGAGGTTGAGTTGAGAGAGAGAGAGATGTAGAGAGATAGAGGGAGGAGGTTGAGTTGAGAGAGAGAGAGATGTAGAGAGATAGAGGGAGGAGGTTGAGTTGAGAGAGAGAGAGAGAGAGAGAGAGAGAGAGAGAGAGAGAGAGAGAGAATGTAGAGAGATATATGGAGGAGGTTGAGTTGAGAGAGAGAATGTAGAGAGATATAGGGAGGAAGTTGAGTTGAGAGAGAGAATGTAGAGAGATATAGGGAGGAGGTTGAGTTGAGAGAGAGAATGTAGAGAGATATAGGGAGGAGGTTTACTTGAGAGAGAGAGAGAGAGAGAGAGTCTATGTAGAGCAGCTGGCCAGCCTCCAGAACTCTGGTCTCTAACCAACCATGAAATTCTTGCTGCCGCCAATGAAACCAACGGCAAGAGGAAGCCTCACGCCCCGCAATGGGGGAGGGTGTGTGTGTTTGACCATAGAGGCCCAAGCGGAGGAGGCCGGGAGACAGACTAATGATGCAATCTATGGAAGAGAGGGAGAAGACGCGAGGGAGGAAGGAAGGGGGAGGAACGGATGGATGTAGATATACCAATGGAGAGGTAGTTGTGAAGTTTCGACTCTCTGGGAATGTGTTCAGATAGTAGAACTGCATGCTGGGAAAGAGTGAGGAGGTGACACCACCTGCTGCCGTGTTTATACTAAACCAGAAAACACTTGCTATCTGTCAACAACTGCGAGAGGACTTCATGAGAAAAAGGAACATGATGGACCCAAGTGCAAATGTTTTATTGTATCACTGTCCCCAACATCTAGGCACTTGGATAGAACTTAAATAATTGGATAGTCCTTCAATCATTTTGACATTTCATTGGCAGTTACCTTAAAAAATGTATACAGTAAGGAGTTGACATAATCCACCTACACATATCATCAATTACAATGTCCATGTATTTCTGTCACAACATAATGTCATAACCACACAAAATGTCTCCTCTAACCTCCCACACATTCTCAATGGTTAAGGTGGTTGGTATTTCATGCACTGATAAAGGTGCTATTTCTGAGCAGCACATAAACTTGGTGTCTGTCTCTCCTGAGGTGCTAAGAGCTGTATACAGTTACACTATAGAGCCACACAAAGACAGCTCAAGGAGAGACCGAGGGAGGAGAGCACTGTTGAACAGAGCCAGTGACCCGGAGGCCATTCTGAAAGTAAATTCACCATTGAATGCCATTCTATCTTTTCATCAATGAAAGAAAAGTTATTTCCGACTCAGTCGAGAAAAACGTCGCTTTTCCGAAGGCTATAGAAACTATTTATAGAGGGATGGATAGATATTGTGCTCCTAGCTTTATCAGTGTGTTCTTTATCCGTGTGTGGTTGTCTGTCACAAAGCACTCAGGGGAATGAAGGGCCAGATCTGGAATGACCCTAACTGTTTGTCTATTCATATTTATTAATGTCCCCACCCTCCTACATGTCACTCTCCAAAACAACTTTATCTGCACTCATAGCTTGAACTAAATAGAAGTTGCAATATATTGCAAAATGTCATTGTCAATTGCCCCCGACTGCTTTGTGTTTCTTGCAAAAAACAACAAAAAGAGAAGAAAAATAGAAGAAACATTGTCCTACTGTCCAACATCTGAATCATTGGGTTTATACATACTAATTGTATGTCAACTTAATGAGTTGCAGCTATATTCTGAACAGCAGAGGAGGCTGGAGGGCGGAGCTATAGGAGGACGGAATGAATGGAGCGGAAACATGTTTGATACCGTTCCATTGATTCCATTCCAGCCATTACAATAAGCTCGTCCTCCTATAGCTCCTCCCATCAGCCTCCACTGCTGGACAGCCTGTCTGTGGTTTGGAACCCAGCCACTAAAGAAAGAAGGAAAAAAGGGATTGAGTGAGAGTTAGACGGTGAGAGAAGCTACTAGTGACAGGTCAGAACGGCATGTGTGTGTGTGTGTGTGTGTGTGTCTGTACGTGCGTACATGTGTCCGTGCATGTGCGTATGTATGTGTGTGACAGATCTGGAATGGCCTGTGTGTATCCTGGCAGTTATAAGGCGTATCGGGGAGTCAGGGCCTTAGCCTTGACAGAGCTACAGAAACACAGTGCATTTTCAGTGACCGATCTGGCTCCAGTTCCATGGCTTACATACTGTAATTATGGGTAAAGATTAAT
>NC_088227.1:28858584-28928584 GCF_036934945.1 Oncorhynchus masou masou
TCCCACATCAGCTGAAGTGGACCGAATCTATCCAAATGGCCGTGGTTAAAACACATCTCTCGATATCGGGTGCAGATTTGACAGAAAATACTTCCGTTACGATGGATCTGTGAAGGGCTGTCATTTTACCGAGTTTACGGTAAAATAGCTGGTTGAGATGCGTACACGGTTCGTTGCACCTAGTTCACTGTTGCTTGCAGACCATAACATTGAAATACTGCAAGATAAAGTGCTTTATTGAAAAACAACCATCAATCGTTTTTCTGTCTTTGACTAGTCAGATTGTTGCCGTGGCTTTTTTTCTAGCTGACTAGTTTAGCTTGCTATTAAATGAACTAGCTAGCTACATGTATATGACATTTCCCCGCATACAATGTTTTGACGGCTAGCCAGTGAAAACAATAAGCAGCTGATTGTCAAACTCGTTTCTGATCTAACCTAACGTAGTTTTTTCCAACCGTCTTGCTAGCTAGCTAACCAGCCACCTAACTATATATCTAACTAGATAACCCCAAGCATAGGCCTAAACCATTATAGTTTGATAGCTAACTAGCTATGTTAATATCTAGATATAATTCATATGGTCACACTAATTGAGAAGTTACATGGTGGTCACTATTTTTAAAAAAGAGTTCACTTCAGCCAGAAGTTGATTGCTATTACGTTGCATGATTATTGATATGTTCTTACTATTACTATTTACATTTTTGACAACTTTTACTTCACTACATTCCTAAAGAAAATAATGAACTTTTTACTCCAATATTTTTCACTGACACCAAAAAGTACCAGTTTTATTTTGAATGCTTATAAGGACTGGAAAACGGTCCAGAGAAAATCCCTGGTCATCCCTACTGCCTCTAATCTGGCGGACTCACTAAACACACATGCTTCTTTTTAAATTATGTCTGAGTGTTGGAGTGTGCCCCTGGCTGTAAATAAATAAAAAACATGAACATTTGAGCAATTTAAAATTATTTATACTTTTACTTTTGATAGTTAAGTATATTTAAAATCAAACACTTTTAGAGGCTTACTTGTATTATTTTACAGTGTAACTTTCACTTTCTTTTGAGTCATTTTCTACTTGGGTATCTTTACTTTTACTCAAGTATGAAATTTGGGTACTTTTTCCACTACTGACAGTATGAAACATGAGTGACCAAGTGGTCCAGCTCTCCTCAGCCTCCCACCATGAAGACATGCTTCAGTCAATTCCCCAGCTGAGACTGCACAGCCACCTGTGTGATGTCACAGTCCAGGTGGCCTTCCATGGTGGGCTGGAGGAATTTGAGGCTCACCAGGTGGTACGAGCTGCCTCCAGCGGCTACTTCAAGAACATCCTACTGGCCCCGGACCCACCTAAGAAACTATTCCTGGGGAACGTCCGAAACACTGATTATACCTGGTTCTTGGAATATATATACACTGGCAAACTGGAGGTGGATGAAAAGTTTGCTGAAGACAAGATTGGCGTGATCTGTGAAGTGGCGACACTTTGAGTGTAAAAGCCTTATGGAGGCTTGCAGCTCGGTTCTCGATGAAGGCAGCTCGGTTCTCGATGAAGGCTGCTCGGTTCTCGATGAAGGCAGCTCGGTTCTCGATGAAGGCTGCTCGGTTCTCGATGAAGGCAGCTCGGTTCTCGATGAAGGCAGCTCGGTTCTCGATGAAGGCAGCTCGGTTCTCGATGAAGGCAGCTCGGTTCTCGATGAAGGCTGCTCGGTTCTCGATGAAGGCAGCTCGGTTCTCGATGAAGGCAGCTCGGTTCTCGATGAAGGCAGCTCGGTTCTCGATGAAGGCTGCTCGGTTCTCGATGAAGGCAGCTCGGTTCTCGATGAAGGCAGCTCGGTTCTCGATGAAGGCAGCTCGGTTCTCGATGAAGGCAGCTCGAGTCCGCACTGGGCTAAATCATCCATGTCAGAAGACATGGAGGCTGATTTGGATAATGTAGAGGAGGGGTCGGAGTAAACAAAATTCCCAAAAGAGCCTCCACCAAGAGGCCGACCTATCCAACAAGACCAGAGAGGACGTTGAAAAGGGCAACGGTCCCGGTCAAAGCCGAGGAGGAGAGATCAGAGGTGAATGAAGATGCTGAGATCTCTGGGAGGAGAAGTAACAGGCCGCAGAGTTTTCGTTGACATTCCTAAGAAGAAGTACGTGAGGAAGATGAAGGACCAGACCAAGACGCAGACGGGAGGATCTGCCTGATAACACTCAGACCAAGACAGCCGGTCAAGAGGAGAACACTGCGAATACACAGGTAGTTGCTATGGTGACATGCTTTGAGGTGTGTGAAGCATTTAAAAAAAGTGCTGTATAAATCCAATTGATTGTGGTGATTATTGTTATTACACAGAAGGAAGGCAGGAGATGCCCTTCCAGAGCTGCTGCCTGAAAAAGAGGGGGCGGGGCTGAGGTCAACAGACATCGATGATGTGGAAGGAGATATACCCGAGGATTATCCTGATGACAATCCTACACTAGTCCACTGTACACAGACACCATTTTATTTGACCTTTATTTAACCAGGCAAGTCAGTTAAGAACAAATTCTTATTTTCAATGACGGCCTGGGAACAGTGGGTTAACTGCCTTTTCAGGGGCAGAATGACAGATTTGTACCTTGTCAGCTCGGGGGTTTGAACTAGCAACGTTCCGGTTACTAGTCCAACGCTCTAACCACTAGGCTACCCTGCCGCCCCACGGTACGTTACTACACTAGTCCACTGTACACAGACACCATGGTATGTTCCTACATTAGTCCACTGTACACAGACACCATGGTATGTTCCTACATTAGTCCACTGTACACAGACACCATGGTATGTTCCTACATTAGTCCACTGTACACAGACACCATGGTATGTTCCTACATTAGTCCACTGTACACAGACACCATGGTATGTTCCTACATTAGTCCACTGTACACAGACACCATGGTATGTTCCTACATTAGTCCACTGTACACAGACACCATGGTATGTTCCTACATTAGTCCACTGTACACAGACACCATGGTATGTTACTACACCTTCTAGTTTTTATACTAACATAATACCTAGAATTATTATACGTGTAATAAGTTATTTTGGAGACATTCATCTGTGCTGCAAAAGCCTAAAGACGTGCTCTTCAATCCACAGACTCATGACCAAAACACTCCATGGAAGAACTACCTGGTGGTCCTGAAGTACAACATGGAGGTAAAGACTAAGAAACCCAGATGCCCTGGTAGGAAGGTAAAAGTTGAAAATGTAGTGGTTGGAGAGGTGGAGGTGGAGGGGGAGAGTGGAGTTGGAGGTAGGCTCCAGGAGGGGGCCATGTTGGTACATGGTGAGCCTTTCACCCTTTCAGCCAACTGGGGCGACCATCACCCTGGGTGGGTTCACGGTCATCCAGACAGAGATGCGGGCAGGGAGGGACCCACCTACGCATTGTCACCACAGGCGGGGCCGGTGTCATCTCTCTGGATGGATCCACTGTCTCTGTCCCCTTCTCCGTGTCCTCTATCCCTGTCACTGTGTCTCACTCCATCCCTGTTTCCCTGTCGTGCTCCGGTACCCTCCCTGTCCAGACTGTGTCTCTCTCTGTCCCTGTCACTGTGTCTCACTCCATCCCTGTTTCCCCGTCGTGCTCCGGTACCCTCCCTGTCCAGACTGTGTCTCTCTCTGTCCCTGTCACTGTGTCTCACTCCATCCCTGTTTCCCCGTGGTGCTCCGGTACCCTCCCTGTCCAGACTGTGTCTCTCTCTGTCCCTGTCACTGTGTCTCACTCCATCCCTGTTTCCCCGTGGTGCTCCGGTACCCTCCCTGTCCAGACTGTGTCTCTCTCTGTCCCTGTCACTGTGTCTCACTCCATCCCTGTTTCCCCGTCGTGCTCCGGTACCCTCCCTGTCCAGACTGTCTCTCTCTGTCCCTGTCACTGTGTCTCACTCCATCCCTGTTTCCCCGTCGTGCTCCGGTACCCTCCCTGTCCAGACTGTCTCTCTCTGTCCCTGTCACTGTGTCTCACTCCATCCCTGTTTCCCCGTCGTGCTCCGGTACCCTCCCTGTCCAGACTGTCTCTCTCTGTCCCTGTCACTGTGTCTCACTCCATCCCTGTTTCCCCGTCGTGCTCCGGTACCCTCCCTGTCCAGACTGTGTCTCTCTCTGTCCCTGTCACTGTGTCTCACTCCATCCCTGTTTCCTCGTGGTGCTCCGGTACCCTCCCTGTCCAGACTGTGTCTCTCTCTGTCCCTGTCACTGTGTCTCACTCCATCCCTGTTTCCCCGTCGTGCTCCGGTACCCTCCCTGTCCAGACTGTGTCTCTCTCTGTCCCTGTCACTGTGTCTCTCTCTGTCCCTGTCACTGTGTCTCTCTCTGTCCCTGTGTCTCTCTCTGTCCCTGTCACTGTGTCTCACTCTGTCCCTGTCACTGTGTCTCTCTCTGTCCCTGTCACTGTGTCTCTCTCTGTCCCTGTCACTGTGTCTCACTCCATCCCTGTTTCCCCGTCGTGCTCCGGTAACCTCCCTGTCCAGACTGTGTCTGTCCCTGTCACTGTCTCAGGGGCCATGTTTGCCTCAGTTTCTGTTTCAGAGACCTCTACTATTTTGACCCCATCTGTTCTGGAAACTGCAGTGCCACAAACCATCCTGGCTCCAGGTTCGGAAGCTGGGCCTGGTTCAGAGATAACGGCCATTGCGGATCCTGAGGAGGCAGAGCGTGCTACAGTGAAGACGTCATAACACAGACAGTCTCCACTGAGGGACAACACAGTGTAACAGAGCACATTGGTACTGTGGAAGACACGGAGGTGTCCACTGAATATGCTGTGGTGTAGGTCGTCATGTGTAATTGAATGTACATGGAGTGTACAAAATATTAAGGACACCTGCTCTTTCCTTGACATAGACTGACCAGATGAAAGCGTTGATCCCTTATTGATGTCACTTGTTAAATCCACTTCAATCAGTGTAGACGAAGGGGAGGAGACAGGTTAAATAAGGATTTTTAAGCCCTGAGACAATTGCGATATGGATTGTGTGTGTGTGTCATTCAGAAGGTTAATTGGCAAGAAAAAATATTTAAGTGCCTTTGAACGGGGTATGTTAGTAGGTGTGAGGCACATGACTTTGTGTCAAGAACTGCAACGCTACTGGGTTTTTAACGTTTCCTGTTTGTATCAAGAATGGTCCAACACCCAATGGACATCCAGCTAACTGGGCAAAACTGTGGTAACCATTGGCATCAACATCGGCCAGCATTCCTGTCAAATGCTTTCGACACCTTGTAGAGTCCATGAACGACAAATTGAGTCTGTTCTAAGTGCAAAAGGGGGGGTGCAACTCAATATTATGAAGGTGTCCTTAATGTTTTGTACACAGTGGTTATCGTCTAATTATTGGGTCTGAATTCATAGTTTGTCTGTCCTCGACCCTGTTGACGAAGGGTTTTGGAAACTTTCTGAAACTAAGGCCAGGATTCAATCTGATCGTGGGTTATAGGCATTGCGGCTTTTAAAGGCAATGTTCCCACATTTACAGAGATCCCATTCATGGTAAACGCTGCATATGTTGACTCAATTGGACATTGCCTTTAAAAGCTTCAACGCCGAAAACCCTCGATCTCACTGAATCACAGTTAAAGTCATCTTCATTCATGGTTTCCAGCATGCATTTGTTTAGTTTACATTTGCTCCTAACATTGTCATGGTACGTTGATCACCTCATCAAATACACAGTACCAGTCAAAAGTTTGGACACACCTACTCATTCAAGGGTTTTTCTTTATTTTTTACTATTTTCTACATTGTATACTAATAGTAAAGACATCAAAACTATGAAATAACACATATGGAATGTGGTAACCAAAAAAGTGTTAAACAAATTAAAATATATTTAAATTTTAGATTCTTTAAAGTAGCCATCCTTTGCCTTGATGACAGCTTCGCACACTCTTTGAATTCTCTCAACTAGCTTCATGAGGTAGTCACCTGGAATGCATTTCAATTAACAGGTGTGCCTTGTTAAATGTTCATTTGTAGAATTTCTTTCTTTCTTAATGCGTTTGAGTCAATTTGTTGTGTTGTGACAAGGTAGGGGTGGTATACAGAAGATAGCCCTATTTGGTAAAAGACCAGGTCCATATTATGGCAAGAACAGCTCAAATAAGCAAAGAGAAATGACAGTCCATCATTACTGATGGATTGTCAATCCGGAAAATGTCAAGAACTTTGAAAGTTTCTTCAAGTGCAGTTGCAAAAACCATCCAGTTCTATGATGAAACTGGCTCTCATGAGGACCACTTCAGGAAAGGAAGACCCAGTTACCTCTGCTGCAGAGGACAAGTTCATTAGTTACCAGCCTCAGAAATTACAGCCCAAACAACAAACTGTTCAGAGGAGACTGCATGAATCAGGCCTTCATTTATTATTTTACCTTTGTTTAATAACTAATTCAATTATTTTCAATGACAGCCTAGGAACAGTGGGTTAATTGCCTTGTTCAGGGACAGAAAGAGATTTTTACCTTGTCCACTCAGGGATTTGATCTTGCAACCTTTGTTACTAGTCCAAAGCTCTAACCACTAGGCTACCTGCCGCCCCTTCATGGTTGAATTACTGCAAAGAAACCACTACTGAAGAACACCAACAATAATAAGAGAATTGCTTGGGCCAAGAAACACAAGCAATGTACATTAGACGGGTGGAAATCTGTCCATTGGTCTGATTGAGTCCAAATTTGAGACTTTTGGTTCCAACGGCCGCGTCTTTGTGAGATGCAGAGTAGGTGAAGGGATGATCTCTGCACGTGTATTTCCCACCATGACGCATGGAGGGGTGATGGTGTGGGGGGGCTTTGCTGGTGACACTGATTTATTTAGAATTCAAGGCACACTTAACCAGCATGGCTACCACAGCATTCTGCAGCGATATGCCATCCCAGCTGGTTTGCGCTTAGTGTGACTATAATTTGGTTTTTCCAACAGGACAATGATCAAACACACCTCCAGGCTGTGTAAGGGCTATTTGACGAAGGAGGAGACTGATGGAGTGCTGCATCAGATGACCTGGCCTCCACAATCACCCGACCTCACGGCAATTGATATGGTTTGGGGTGAGTTGGCCCGCAGAGTGAAGGAAAATTAGCTCAGCATATGTGGGAACTCCTTCAAGTCTATTGGAAAAGCATTCCTCATGAAGCTGGTTGAGAGAATGCCAAGAGTGTGCAAAGCTGTCAAGGCAAAGGCTGGCTACTTTGAATAATTTCAAATAAAAAAATATTTTGACTTGTTTAACACTTTTTTTGGTTGTTACATGATTGTGTTATTTCATAGTTGATGGCTTCACTATTCTACAATGTAGAAAATATTGTATAAATATTGTTTCCAAACCTTTGACTGGTACTCTACATATCATATTCAAACTGTGTGGAGTGTAGGTCTTCAGATGGATTTTCCTTTTTCTGTTTAACAAAAAGCAATATCAGTACTCAGCCTTAACAGAGAATTATAGATATCTTTATTACTGTCCATTCTCAGACCAAATTAAAAAAGGTCACTATTCCACCTGAAAGAAGCTTGATATGCAGGCTGACATTTTTCCTGGCTGTTTTGGATATGAAACAAATTCATTGTCATCACTCAGGCTCAAATTCTTTAGTTTACAACAACCGTTTATGATATTGGAAGTAATGGACATTTCCTTTCTAAATCCCTTTAAGACATTTTCAAGTTGGAAACCAAGGAAAGAATGGAAAAAAGCTTACAACATCATAAGTCATCTTTAAATATATTTAAATACTAATTTCTAGATTAGTCACGTGCTAAACTATAGAATAATTAATTACAACTGTACAAATCATGCAGTGTTTATGCATTAGTGAAACACCTCTCTGCCCTACTGAGGTTACTCACCACTAGACAGGAAATGTACAGGCAATATCCTCCATGAAGAGGTACGACTGTAGATCCACATCCTAACTAGGGTTTGGCCATATTAATAGGAGAGCAACTGATACCTTCATATAATAGAATTCAACATAACATTTGGAATAAACAGGGTACACACACTCTTCTACAGATCCTCTATAGGCCTCTACACATTGCAGCTGAAGTTCTCTTGTAACTAACTCATACTGTAACGATAAGAACCTCGACACTGCACAAAAACAATGTGAGGTGAGAGTGGGGGGGGGGGGTAAATGGAGAGGGGGTGGCATGCCATGATGTGTTTCCCTGTGGTGATGTGTTCCCCCAGTGTAGTCTCACTTCAGGTCCCCCTCATCCCCCTGGATGGTCTTCTTGATGCGCAGCAACATGGTAGTCTGCCATTGGTCCAGACGAGAGATGGAATCAAACTCTTTAATCTGAGGGAGGGAATAAGATGAAGTCTAAGAACCTGTTCAAATAAAGAATTCCATCCTCCCCCCCCATTAAAGAATTACATATTGAATGACTAATCATGAAATACATGTACTGAATACCTGACTTTCACTAATTCAATTATAAGCAACAAAAAGGAGCTAGCCTGGTGAATCAATCCAAAATGAAGACTTACTGCTTCAGTGAAAGCTTCACAGTTCTGTTCCTCATGAGCGTCCAGGAGTTTCTGTAAAACAGTGATTTAAGGTTGTCAGGTGGCTTCCACAAAATGGCTGCCATGCATCAGAGGCACACATTGGTAGTGGATGACATATGTCATACTATGCATGTGCGTTGCGATCTATTATACAGTGACTTCAATCCATTACCCTGACCAACAACATAATGCAGTGCTACTCAACTGGAAGCCCACAGGTTAGTTTATTTGGCCCCAAAGTTATTATGTCTTGCTGGACATAAGACTGTCCAAACACCAGCAAATCAGAAATCCGTTCCAAAGTATTCCCAGGCATATTGAGGCATACAGTACCAGTCAAACATTTGGACACCGACTCATCCAAGGGTTTTTCTTGAAATGTTACTATTTTTTTACATTGTAGAATAACTGAAATAACACACGGAATCATGCAGTAGCCAAAAATAAAGTTGAATCCAAATATATTTAATATTTGAGATTCTTCAAAGTAGCCACCCTTTGCCTTGACAGTTTTGCACACACTTGGCATTCTCTCAACCAGCTTCATCTGGAATTTTTTTCCAACAGTCTTGAAGGAGTTCCCACATGCTGAGCACTTGTTGGCTGCTTTTCCTTCACTCTGCCGTCCAACTCGTAGCAAACTATCTCAATTGCCGTGAGGTTGGGTGATTGTGGAGGCCAGGTCATCTGATGCACCACTCTCATTGGTCAAATAGCCCTTAAACAGCCTGGAGGGGTGTTGGGTCATTGTCCTGTTGAAAAACAAATGATCGTCCCACTAAGCGCAGACCAGAGGGGATGGAGTATCGCTGCAGAAAGATGTGGTAGCCTTGCTGGTTAACTGTGCCTTGAATTCTAAATAAATCACTGACAGTGTCACCAGCAAATCACCCCCACAACACCTCCATGCTTTATGGTGGGAAATACACATGCGGAGAAAATTTGTTCACCAACTCTGAGTCTCCACAAAGACACAGCGGTTGGAACCAAAAATCTCAAATTTGGACTCAGACCAAAAGGACAGAATTCCACCAGTCTAATGTCAATTGCTCGTATTTCTTGGCCCAAGCAAGTCTTCTTATTATTGGTGTCCTTTAGTAGTGGTTTCTTTTCAGCAATTCAACCATGAAGGCCTGATTCATGCAGTCTATGGACTATTGTTTCGCTTTGCTTATTTGAGCTGTTTTTATATATGGACTTGGTCTTTTACCAAATAGGACTATCTTCTGTATACCACCCCTACCTTGTCACAACAACTGATTGGCTCAAAAGAAAAGAAATTCCACAAATTAACTTAAGGCACACCTGTTAATTGAAATGCATGAAGCTGGTTGAGAGAATGTCAAGTGTGCAAAGCTGTCATGAAGGCAAAGGGTGGTTACATTGAAGAAAAGTAAAAAAAAAGAAAGAAAAACCCTGGAATGAGTAGGTGTCCAAATGTTTTACTGGTACTGTATGTGACCATATACTACTGTAAGCACGGTTTGAAATGATGTTTTAGTCAATTATCTGACCCGCTGACCATCTGTTGAAGAAAAACAATCTGTGCACGGCTGAATCAAGTTGATGATCCCTGACAAAAGGGATACAATTAACAAATAGAAGGCTTTCGGTGGAGTCACCAACCTACCTTCAACAGTTTGCACTCTCTTGAGTCGGAAAAAGCTGGGAACATCTCCTCGTACTTCTCCACAGCAAGCTGCAGAAATTAATGAGCAGTCAGATTACTGCTTCATTGAATGAGAAAAGGACTGAACCCTCTGGTGTAGTGGACATGATGCTGCTAATTGCTAACTGACCTTAGCGTTGAGTTCATCCACGATGAAATGACACAGAGAAGCTTTGAAGAAGTACTCTTTGGCGCTGTATTTCAGCAGGGGGTTATCCATGGTGCTGGATCCCACCTGGAGAGAGACACACACTGTTTATTCACTGTGTTCATCCATTTAAATTGGGAAACCACTAATATACAAATCAGTTTCTGTTCACACACAAGAATGCATGCAGAGGTGGGACACACCTGTTCGTAGATCTCGATGGCCTTGGCGTATTGTTCTAACTGAGCGGCGTAGGCCCCCACCTTCAGCAGACACTTGTTGGCAGAACTGTTGGACTCCTCTCCTTTGTAGTAGTCTGCTGCCTGCTCATAGTGGGCGATGGCCTAGAGGAGGACCAGGGGGATGGGAAACCAAAACAGTTGGCGTAAAAATCCAGAAATTGCAAAGGAATTTTATTTGTAATGTACACTTTTTTTTAATCACCAATAAGGAAATGAAACTGGTCAACTATTCCAAATAGTGTATTTTACTCTTGCTATACACAGATGAACATCTTATTAGTCCATTAAAACATACCTTCTCTATATCCACCAGTTCTGACTCGTAGATCTCTGCGATGGTGATGTGGTGTTTGGCTGCGATGGTGAACCTTCCCTGGATGAGCAAAACACAGGACAGGAGTTGATACTGGAGCCGGGAGCTTTACCTTACTAATGTGGCCAGACAAGGAAACACTCTGGGTCCTGATCATTACTAAGTGGACAGAGGCGTGAAATCATCACTAAATGACGTTATGGAAAAGAGCCACTCCAGTCATAAATACAGCTGTAAGTATACAGGCAGATAGCCAAGTCCTTAAACTTAACCTGCATCACAATACAAATGTTTCAGTTGAAAATGGCCTTCAGACCTCGAGTGTCCACGCCGTACTAATGATACAATACATTGTCCTCTTGAAACAGAGAGAGGAGTGTCCTCAAGGGGACTAGGCTACACTATAGGCAGGGTGCTAGTGAGAGAAAAGCATTGCCCTCTTGAAACAGAGAGAGGAGTGTCCTCAAGGGGACTAGGCTACACTATAGGCAGGGTGCTAGTGAGAGAAAAGCATTGAAGTAAAGAGGAGACCCAGCATCATCAGAACAGTTTTACAACTACAGCTAAAAGGATCAATCCTGACAAGAAAATAATCTGAGATGACAACGCATTGTCTGGTTCTGGCCAAGCATGTCCCCGTCTCTGAGCGTCTGTCTTACCATGTCTGTGTATATATCAACGGCTGCGTTTAAGCACTTGATAGCCTCTATTGGCAGCATTAAAGGAAGAGGGCAGAGTTAGACTGGTAGAGGAAGTATCAGATAGAGCAGGTTAGATACATATTACAACAGTCAAATGTTCACATCCAAAAGGAGAGTTCTGGAAAAAAAAGTGAAAGCACAATAAATTAATTTGCATTATGATTATTTTGTCACCTCTGAGCTCCCATTTCCCTTTCTTAGTTTAGGTCAGAGTATGTGAGCAGAGCGAGGTGCAGAGCGTGCCCAATTTGACTGGAGCACGGCGCAAGATTACCAAAGGCTGGAGCGTCGGCCTTCTCTGCCGTTCTGAATTCGCTCCAGTAGTGCTCACTTCACGAGCTCAGGGCACGCCCGGCCCAGCATGCATCTGTAGTCTACTTGTGTGCTGCTATAGCCCCTTGCTTTAGTTACTGTCATGGAGTTCAAAATATTTTCCATAGAAACTGATAAAACACACAGGTGCTAAATCAAGGTGACTTCCAAAAACGAGGACCAACAGCAAGAGAGGGAGTGTGGTGATGTGTCCACACTAAAGAATCATTGTGGAATCTGAAAACACATCCTGAAAACCTGTTGTATTTACTACATGCTCACGCTAACAGAAAGGAACAAGGTGGGTAGATAAGTGTATCATTGTAGCAAAATATTTATAAAAACAAAAATAATCAGATCTCTTAAAAGTTTCATTCATTTTTGTTCTATTATCTATACAATAGACCATCATTGATTTTGGCCCCATTAGGCCTGGCATATTACCTCTTTCAATGAGCTTTCCAT
Source organism: Oncorhynchus masou masou (assembly GCF_036934945.1). Lineage (NCBI taxonomy): Eukaryota > Metazoa > Chordata > Actinopteri > Salmoniformes > Salmonidae > Oncorhynchus > Oncorhynchus masou. Next base: position 28,870,990 of record NC_088227.1, read on the forward strand.
TTTGATTGGGTTACTTTGCCTAAAGACCTACCTATAGAAAAAAATAGAAACGCTGCATCCCTGTTCAGCCTGGCAAAAGGGTGTTTAGCACACCCAGTGGCTCTGCAAGTGTAGAGAGGATATTCTCTGCTGCTCTCCAGACACCATTGCATGAGCCTGAAGCCAGACTGGCCAAACTGGTGTTTCTAATGATGAATTCAAAGGCAAGGTAGACTGAGCCTAATAAGGCATTTGTTGTTTAATTTGTATTTAATTCCAAGTCACAGCCTATATGCGCAATTTAGAGACTATGATTTAATACAACAAAATGCTGTTTAAATGTCGAGTGCTTAATGTCCTCGAGTCCCTACCAGCCTAGTGTGTCACACTCGCAAATGCTTCACAATGTATTTCTTTGCAGGCTCGAGACTTGAAATAATTTGAATAATATAGCCTAAATAATTTTAGGCTGTCTGGCTCCTGACCTATTTAGAGTGTTTATGTGCTGTTTAATATGACATGTAGCCTATTTGAAATGATGAGGGCTTCTTACATTCCCCTTTTCATGTTTATAATAATACTTTTCATTCAAATCATATAGTTTGGTTTCAATACTTCAAAACTAAATGGTAGGTCTAAGTAGTCACAAATTGATGGGTGTTGGTTACATTGTAATGTTAATGAATGGAGAGAATTTGGAGTGGCAGGTTTTGTTTCTTCATGTGAGCGAGGAGCGTTTTTCAGCGGAACGGTTCAAAAGGACTTCCGACCGTTCAACTCTGCTCACATACTCTGGTTTAGGTTATCTGAAAATGTTATAAATCTTATATAATATTCATTGTATTGTACTCCAGGGTTAGTTCAAGGTTATATAACATTCAATCATTTCTCCTTGCATCTGGCTGTGTATTGAATCTAGCTAGGAGGATATACGCTAGGCTAGAATTCCATCGCCACCACTGCTGGTGGGTGAGCGGCAGCCAGGGTTTTATTAATAAATCCACTTCCAGTCAGACAACATGCCAAACTACCCTCAATAATAACCACCCCAGGGTGGGGACTCTACAGTATTAATCATACCAAAGGTGGAGAGGGAGCACTGGAGAGCTTCTCAATTCTACTCCATTCAATTCAATAGATACTTATTGTATGGTACTCAAGTACAATTGGTTTGCAACATAGCAGGGCTCTATCTCCTCTGATCTAACCCCGGGGCAGATTATGATTGGCCCAAGTCAGATACAAACAGACAACCTATACTGGGTGGCCTGATTTCTGACACACTACCAGAGACAGGGACATATCACGAGTCACTAAGAAATGACTGGAATTGTCGCTGTAGACTTGCTTCTCTGTAGAGCCCAGTCTGCTCCAGTTACAGCTCTCGAGCCTCAACTCCCACTGCTGCCTGTGGATGTATCTGACTGACTCATACCACTGACTTCTATTAGCCCTGAGAAATTAAAACCCAACAACAGATTCACTACATGTTCTTGCTGCTTTCATAAGGGACAAATGTAGAAAATTAAAGTTAAAGCAGGCTGTTTGGGGAGAATTACTACAGTCAAGTGACTGATTGTGTGGTGCATGTTAATTACTGATCATTTTGACTTTCTTCTGCATGTACTGTATGCATGTTATCCTGCTTGCTGACCACATTGATTGATTGGTTGGTTGTGTGTCTCACCGTTGGGGTCAGACTTTTTGAAGGCGTTTCCTGCATCGATGAAGCTGGTGGCCGAGTCGTGTTTGTTCTGGAGCTGCATGTGGATCCGGGCGGCCTGGCAGAACGCATTACCAGCAGCTGGGGAGATGGAATGACACACACAAGTAACATGAAGCAAATTCATTGGGCCCTCCAAGAATAGTGTTCCTCGAAGCCCTCTAAGAATAGCACTGCTCTACTACAGTTGTAATGATTCCCTGCCACCACACAGAGGGCAGCACATTGCCACGGTCTTTCATGTGTGTAGGCTACTGGAAATTACAGACATCTAGCCTATCTATAGAGTCAACTGGAAAAGGGACAACCGAGTCTTCCTAAACTGACAGCGTTTAAATAACATTTCCATTTTAATTAAAACCTTCGTCAAAGATGGACACACACCTCGGCTCTGACACAATATGCAATAACTAATGGGCAAATCATTCCATGAAGGTCAACCGTGTTTAGTGTGAAATAGCACAGACAGAAGTGTACCGTTCCAGTTCTTGGCCATCTTGAACATGTTGGCTGCTCTGCAGTACATTTCACACGCCTCCTCCACTTTATGAGGTCCACTGTAGAGAGAAAAATACATAGGATTAACAGACCGACACAATGTGGTGGAAAATATCTGAAAATGCATTGCAGTGCTTTCATCAACCAAGCACCTTCTATTGACCAGGCTCTTATGCTGCATAGAGTGAAGACATCAGTCAGCTGACCATGTTGGACAGTGCTGATAGATTTCTCTGTGATCTACTACCAGACCTGACTCCCTATGAGTTTCCTCCAGCTGTAGACGAATGATGCTCTGACCAGGATGACATCATTGGGTGCATTCGACATTGCTAACGACTTTTAATCTACAAATCAGCTTGCATCAAATAACTACTCAATATTATTTGTGGATCAGTCAGCCAGCCTCAATTTAGCCATTATACATCACCGTTTTGATGCTCTTGAACACAGCCATTATCATCATACAGGCACCCTGAGCATTGAGTGAAGTAGATATGTTGTGGGTCACTTCTTAGACTTAAAGCAACGTAGTCCCATCTCACACTCTCTTTAGCCTGATCAAAACAGAAATCACTGTCCACACCACAGGTCACTGATACGCTACCCAGCCTACTCAAACCAATGTCCCTGCCTACTCAAATCAATGTCCCCAATCTGACTTGAATCCAATGTGTCCGGCTACGCCCTACCCTGTGTCCGTCCTTATTTGATGCAGCATACCAGACATCCTTATTTGATGCAGCATACCAGACATCCTTATTTGATGCAGCATACCAGACATCCTTATTTGATGCAGCATACCAGACATCCTTATTTGATGTCTGGTATGCTGCAAGTTTGACAGCTGTTCCTGTTGATTAGATCTCTAGCTACATGGCCTAGTTGCAGTCAAAAAAAAAAAAGTGTTAAATTACATTCAGTCATTGATCATACCAAATTAAACCCTCTCCTGACAATCTACACAGCAACGAGGCATTACTGATGCTAAATGGATATACCTTAAACTGATACGATTGTCATTACAGCATGTTAATGGTTTTCCACCAATATAGTACAGTAGAAAGACTGTGCCCTGAGGCCAGACATATAGGGAGGTTCTCTCTAATGAGGGTGAGTAAAATGTGTCAGATTTAGACCTCTACCATTACATTGCTTTCACCCTTAGGGGGTACATTTGAGAGCCATTTCATTTAATTAAGAAGACAATTAGATGTCTTACAGGAACTGAATGCAGTAAGTCTTAGTGTAAGTACACAACAGTATTCTTCTGTTCACTAATATTGTACGGTACAGACAGGCTACTAAATTGGGGATCCTCCCAAGTCTGGTTGGCTATATGCACCAGAGACTAACCTGACTGGCCTGCATTGCAGTTGCCTTAGAATTGGCAGACATCTACTCCTATCCTACTCCTCTATTGGAATAAATTACTGGCAAATGCATTTATAAATATGTCACAAAGGTGGCATACAGGATTACACTTAGATATATACACTCAGAAAGGGTTGGAGAAAAAAAAAGACCGAATTGATGTGCTGTATCAAAATGACCCTATATTTTATTTCTTGTAAGTAGGCGTTAAATGCAATTAAAATGTATGGGCCATAGCCGTTTTTAGCTAGCTTTCATTGCACAGACCCAAGAGTCGTGACCGGCTGCTAGGTTGTTTACATACACTTGAAAGGGGATTAATTTATCTGGTTTGTGGTAGACAGTGTCAGTAGCTACATTTATATGATGTGCACAAATCATCCAAAAGATGCATAGGTAGCTAGTTAACATCTGAGCCACTGCCCAAATTCGACAGTGCCGTTGACTGCATACTTCAAGACTTAGATTAGCTGACTAGATAGGTCGTTTTAGATAGGTAGTTTGCTAATTATAAGGCTCAATGGTATTGCTAGCTAGCCAACTGGTTAAACTCAGACTTCATGATGATGTAGCTAGCTACTAGCTCGTTATTTTTATGATATATTTACTACGGCATACTTAGACTGAGGTATGTACATTTAATAGCATTATATAGCTACATGGCCTGGTGCCAATGATTAACATCTAACGGTAGCTACAAATAATACCCAGAGAGTTTGATTTAGCAAGATATTAGCATGCTTACTGATGATGCGCTAGCTAACGGTAGCCCTATTGACATCGTTCTTACCCAAACATGCCTCCCAAGAACGAGCCAGAAGTTTTCACTTTCTTGTCAGCGTCAGCCATAAGCTGAATCGCTTCCTTCTCTTTCCCCGAGTTGTCCATGTTCTGATTATAACAGTGCAAATACTAGCTAGCTAGCTAACAGTCAGCGAGTACACCGCATCAAGATCTTGCAATGAAGGATTACCGTCGATGGTTTTATTTAGCGTAGGCGTGTCCTTGCAGTAGTAGCCAAGAGAATCATGGGACTGAGTTTCCATCTAGGCAAAAAGCGTTACCCTTATGTGTAGTTAAACTACAACTCCCATCTGAAAAATGAATCCATTAAAGCCCAGACATTTCTGATCATAGAGTAAAACAAGTTCTTGGAAGCGTAATACATTACTTGACCAAAAGTATGTGGACACCTTCTCGTCAAACATCTTATTCCAAAAATCATGACTATTAACATGGGGTTGGTCCTCCCTTTGTTGGTATAACAGCCTCCAATCTCCTGGGAAAGCTTTCCACTAGATGTTGGAACATTGCTTCCATTCAGCCACAAGAGCATTAGTGAGGTCAAGAAGTGATGTTGGGCGATGAGGCCTGGCGCACAGGTGGCATTCCAATTCATCCCAAATGTGTTTGATGGAGTTGAGGTCAGGGCTCTGTGCAGGACAGTCAAGTTCTTCCACACCGATCTCAACAAACAATTTCTGTGGACCTCACTTTGTGCACAGGGGCATTGTCATGCTGAAACAGGAAAGGTCCTTCCCCAAACTTTTACCACAAAGTTGGAAGCACAGAATCATCTACAATTTCATTGTATGCTGTAGCATTAAGATTTCCCTTCACTGGAACTAAGGGGCCTAGCACGAACAATTAAAAAACAGCCTGCAACCATTATTCCTCCTCCAACAAACTTTACAGTTGGCACTATGCATTGGGGCAGGTAGCTTTCTTCTGGCATCCAACAAACCCAGACTGCCAGATGGTGAAGCGTGATCCATCACTCCAGAGAACATATTTACACTGCTACAGAGTCCAATGGTGGCGAGCTTTAAGCCTCTCCAGGCGACGCTTGGCATTGCGCATAGTGATCTTAGGCTGCTCGGCCATGGAAACCAATTTCTTGAAGCTCCTGAAGAACATGTTGTTGATGTTGCTTCCAGAGGCAGTTTGGAACTCATAGTGAGTGTTGCAACAGAGGACAGATTACTTTTATGCGCTTCACTACTAGGCAGTCCCATTCTGCGAGCTTGTGTCCTACCACTTCGTGACTGAGACGTTGTTGCTCCTAGAAGTTTCCACTTCCACAGCACTTACAGTTGACCGGACAGCTCTAGCAGGGCATGAAGTTGATGAACTAACTTGTTGGAAAGGTGGCATCCAATGACAGTGCTACATTGAAAGTCACTGAGCTCTTCAGTAAAGCCATTCTACTGCTAATGTTTGTCTATGGAGATTGTTGTGTGCTTTATTTTATACACATCAGCAAAGGGTGTGGCTGAAATAGCCGAATCCACTAATTTGAAGGGGTGTCCACATACGCTATACATACAAAAGTATATCCTATCATCACACCTAGACATTAAGAGAAGGTTCAAGTCTGTTTCCATCATTGAGCACTAGGTGGCAATAAAATCATGGCTAAAACACACTGCACCAAACCACCTGTCTCGAGGAAATGGGAGTGCCGTGCATTGATCTAAAGTTACATCTTCTCCATGTGAATTCTGAAGAACGAGATTAATGAGTGCAAAATGGCAATGTTAGCAGTAGTGCAGACGAAGGGACAAAGCCACATTAGACACCCAGGATTTGATTAAATGTATGCTTCTGTGTGTGCGTGTTACTCTGGCTGCGTTTAAACCAATGTGTATAAACTCTGGATAACTGACAGGGTGCCTGTATTGAAGAAGCCGTGAAGCCATCTTGGTACTCCATTGCAAAAAAAAATGTTTTGGAAGCTATATAAATGGGTTTATTTATGTCTTTGACATGTGTATTCTATTACAGACAACTTAATGCATACTTTATTATATTATGTGTGTTCGACATACAAATAAAAACATTTTCCTTAAGTATTTTTTAGATTACTCATGTTACTGTTCCCACGACAAAAATAATAGCTAAATACATTTAATTTTGTCCTTGAAACATTCAATTGAAATACTGTACAATTCCAATAATTCCCATGGTGGACTGCTCCTACTGGGGAGAGCCAATATGTTTGATAGGCTTTGAATCCACCTAATACATAGTATGTAGTCTCAGCATTCCAGGGTTTATACATCATTTGTTTAAAACAGGCAACCAAATTCTGATATTTTTTCCACAAAATGTGTATTTTGAATAATCACAGATCTTTTCAAATCAGATATTTTTCAGAGTTGATCTGATTGGTCAAAAGACTAATTAGTGAGAAAAATATCAGAAGTCGACTGTGTAAAAGCAGCCTCTGCATGTCAGCATAAAGTTGACAGATAATAATAGTTCCAGCTGTGCTTGTGTGGTGACATAACGCCGAACCTTACACTGTCCACTAAACTAGTACAGGTGCTGGAAACAGCACTGCAGAAGACAAACAAAAACATGGCACCTTGCCAAGGCAGAAGGAGTTAAGTACACCCAGGATAATGTTGCTTGGTGACAATGTTCAAGGCAAACCAAAGGCCTCCCTCCGGTGGTTGTAAATTCAGAACCAGATCAACATTATTTCTCTAATAAACAAATCACTCATACTGTGCGGTACACTCTTAAAAATACTAGTCCCCGGGCCGGTATGTCAATTTCTGCAATGTGTAAAAGAAAGTCTTACAAAATACGTTTCTAAATCATTTTATTAATTTAGCTAGCATTGTATTGTCCAGACAGAGTAGCAGGGGTGTGACATGAACGACAGTCGATACAATCAACTCGTGTCACCCAGTCCACCATGTCTGAGAGGCATGCATTATGACTAACAGTAGGCCATACATACAGTAGACGTGTCAAACATTAAGATACTTTTAGAACTTAAAACAGACAAACGAGCAGACAGACTATACATTTCTACAACAATGCAAGCTGTGCTTGCTTCTCTGTGTTCAAGTGAAATGTTTACACCATTTAGGAAAAATAGACAGTTACATGTCTTCCATGTGCATTTAAATAAAAGATTGTAGAACAAAAAACAGACGGTAGGAAAAATGTGAGTTGCAATGTAGCAAGAAAACTGTGCAATGAAAAAAAGAAAAAAACACTTTTGTTCAGTGGAGGCAAGACAAATATTGGTCTTCTATTGCATTAAATCATCAGAGGTATGAAGAGACTGAAACAAGTGGCAGTCAGACGAGTAAATCATACAACTTCCCCATTAAGGCTTTCTGATGTGGTCCTCTGTAGTTCAGTTGGTAGAGCATGGCGCTTGCAACGTCGGGATAGTGGGTTTGATTCCCGGGACCACTCATACATAAAATGTATGCATGACTAAGTCGCTTTGGGGGAAGAAAAATAAATCTGCTAAATGGCATATGTGTTGAGCAAGCACAGCTACTAAGAAAACCCTTCTCATCAAAGGAGATAGGGATGAAGTTGTGTGGACTAGACCTAGCCATAACAAAGGGCTACCGATACTCCCCGACCTATTTGGATATGAAGCTAAAACTTTGAATTTGTCTCTGTACTCCAGTATTTGGGATCAAATGTTTTAAAATGAGGCGACAGTACCGAATGTCACCTTTTATTTGAGAGCATTTTAAATACATATGTTTTACCATTTAGAAATGAATTCACTGCCTCTACTTTTTTTTTGATTGTTAATAAGAAAAGAACAGGTTTCTGAACACTTCTATATTAAATGTGGATGCTACCACACTTTGTGGATAATCACAAATGAATGGTGGATAATGACGAGTGAGAAAATTACAGATGTGTAACTGTCGCCTCAAACATTTTATCTGAAATCCAAAATGCTTGAGTTCAAAACGAAATATTTTAGTTTCACTGTACAAATAAATACGTAGGAGTGTATACCTTTCCCTAATGGTGACTTTTGAGCTCACACAGATTTAAGGTGGTGTTGAGAGCAAAAACAAACAGTTTTTCTACTGGTCATTCAACAGGTCATTAAAGTGATATTATTAATCTGTTCAGATTTAGGCACCCACAGCAACACTTCATAATCTGGGCATCAGGTAATGACACTTCATTAATGGCACAGCTCAGGGCACTCCTAATACAAATCAGATTGCATGAGTTTAAGTTCAAATGGACATTTAAATTTAAAACCACCTGAGAAAGTTTTGGTCACTGTCCCGAATGATCTTGTTCTACTGCAATACTCCGTCAAAATTATATGAGTGACAAAAATAACACTGCTATTGTAAAATGTTGGCTATATCATGAGGAAAATCATAACGCAGATGGAAATCATTATCCGCATAAAGACTTCAAACTACAGCATATGCTTAAATTAAACCTATGATACTCCAATAAGAAACTTTATATCTGGAAAAGCTAATATACAGTTAATTTCAGCACTTTAGTTTGATTTGTATTTAGTAAATTTTCTAAATAAAAGATGCACTTGAAAATAAATTCCTTGAGTAGGCATTAATTTGTAAGTGAAGACCTGTGAATGTACAGGGAATTCCATTATTATTGTGACTAAGGTGCAGATCCCACAGTCATTCAATTGTGTAGAACTAAAATCCAAATAACAAATACCAGACGCCTTTTCTGGCAAAACACCATCCTTTTTCCAGTTAAAACAAACAGCTAAGAGACAACTGATCTGGACACAGCTTGTGTATGGCTTCCGTGGACCGAGTGGAGGTAAGTTCAGTAAGAGTTGTCACTTTCTGGTCAGACAAGATAGAAGTGCTAGACAGGATAGAAGTGTTTTGTAAACCACCATTGTGATTACCATCACAGCACCTAACCCCTAGCATAGGAGCTACACCGGACGTGCAACTTTTTCAGAGTGTGATTCGCTTCAATTCACTTCAATGAAACCAGGCGTAAGCGCGGTAGCTTTGCGAGAGGCTTGCACTGCTCAAAGTTAAAAAATTGACAAGCAGCTCACACCTGAGAACATTAGGATAAAGTGGCTTGCGCTCTGCTCACGCAGGCAAAAAGTTACACTTCCAGTACAACGGGTTAAAAAATAATAATCATTTTCCCTCTTCCCTAGTGTAGCTCCTATGTTACACTCTGACACTTAATTAAAAACAAGTAGTGTACACTTACTCATCAATTCTGTCTTTATGCATTTATGCTTCTGTCCGATCTAGTGACAAACTTAGGAGGCAGTGAGTTGTTCAGGAGGAGCTGAGGCCAGAGTCAGACTCTGCACTGCCGTTGTGCTCCTTGGAGGTGGAGGAGCGGCAGACAGGAGCCGCCTGGCAGGGGATGGTGTAGCAGGAACACACAAAGCTCTTGAGCGTTTCCTGCAGCGTGTGCTGCTCCTCTACTTTGAAGATGTTAGGCTGCTCGACCTGGTCGTCACAGATCCTGGAGAGAAAGATGGGGAAAGGAGAAAAACAAACATCTGTTAATGAGCCAAAGACAGAAGAACTAACTCAGGTACACAAGGGAACACAGAGGTGCTGTTCAAAGTAAAGCTGTCTGGTATCTGGTTTCTCAGTGTCTACATAACAAAGGGCTAATCAACATGATCGATAGCATGTCAACATAAGCCTTAGCAATAAAAACAAACTCACATTACATGATCAGCTACTGTACAATGTTGTAGCATAAAGCAAAAGAGAAGGGATTAGCTTCTAGCAGTATCATTAATGACAACACAACTACTACAATAGGCTTTTCCCCAACCGCTCTACATTACATGCACTAATGGAAAAGACCACTACGCGAACACCCATATTTTTCATGCATCTATGCCGATTCTTAATCATTATAAATAATTCATAAACAAATCATTGTTCACCCGTCAAGCTATGAAATCCCTGAGAAGTTGTAACAGACTGAAATACACAATACTCTGCAAAGCCAAAGAGAGTAGCGAGCTGAACTCAAGCTGTTCTCAGTCATGAGAACATTGTGCACAGGACGATGTCACCAGTTTGGGAACATCCATTCTACAACTAGCTGGAAGGCATATTAGTGACCCCGAACTCATGATACTTCCTTGGCCCTAAATAAAGAGCATGCAAATCTGAAAGGTTAAATACTTGCAGGTGAAAACCAGAATGCGCAGTGAACATAATGTTTCCAACGGGCATTCAAAAGAACAGTGCACACACCCATGGACACACAACAGAATTCAGCTCAATGTAAACAGGTTCTTACAGCCACTTGCTCGTGAATCAGCCATGCTGCCTGACTACCTGACATTCCAACAAAACAGCCAGTCGCGCTAACTGGGTGCTTTATATGCCATGCATCTACATAGGCCTCTGTCTGGAAATGGTCAGTGCTGAAGAAGAGCTGGAAGTGGGAGTAATAAAGCGGAACATAAACAAACTGATAAAAGCATGATAAGGAGCAACCTTTATCCACTGGGGACATCTCATCTCAAAAATGATAGACAGGGCAGTTGACCAATCAATCGTTGCTTTAGACAATCAATATTAACATTTTAATATAAAGTCGGGTAAAATGTTGCTACCAACACACTTTTTCATAAGTGCAAACTCTAGGGAGACTATCGCAGGAAAAGGGGAAGATAGCCTAGTTCGCCACACAGTTTAGCCAAATGAGAAGTCAATTGTCTTGCATCATTGTCATGGAACCCTGCTGGTCTGTTACAGTTATTGACCAGACCAGGGGCTTTCATTCAGGCAGTAGTCACGAGGAAACAAAAGATCCAAAATCAGGGGTGAGTAAATAAGCACAACCAGGAACCAGAGAAACATTACTGGCATCAGAAGAACCAGTAGGGTGAGAGTCAATGACATGATTTGGCCACCAGCTTTCACATATTCTGAAAGAAAGAGGCACAGTTATCAGCTCCAGGTAGAAATGGCCATTTTAACCACAGATCTATGGTCAGATTATATTACTCTCAATAAGGGTTGAAAGATTATCTGACCCTGCATCTGCTGTTAGGGGCAACTTCTACCAACTCCCAGTTATTAAGACAATAAGCAGGGGACTGGAGAAAATGTATCTGGTGTATTCCAGTGATAAGATACAGCTGGAAGAAACCCCATCACGGCCAAACATGTCGGCCACAGTTCAAAGGTGCAATTTACGTAAAATAGGTCTATACTGCTGAGGCAGTATTATAAAACCAGTTCTCGCTGATGTCAGGTCACATGACGTGTCTGTTCTTTGAAGGAAGCATCTCTCCGACCCAGCTATATCTACTTGAATTCTCTAAGCTACGGTGGCTGAACAACAAGTGAGTCAATATTTGCCTACTGTGTGTGTTTTTAGGTTGTAATAATATGTAACCTTATATTATGATGTCCTTAACTGATACGCTGATTGTGTTTTTACACTACAATTACTGACCCATAATGGACCATTTTCATTGTTGCAGTTGTAAAAATGTATATATTATTATTGTCCCATTCACTTCTCTTGACCTGCACTGTTGGAGCTCGAAGCTTAAGAATTTCACTGTACCCTGCAATTATATCTGCGATCCTGTGCATGTAACTAATAAACTCTAGAGCAATGTTGAGAAGTCCAATCAAAAACATTGAACAACAGTCAACAGTCAATAGCTGTTGATAGTGTGATCAGGATAGATACTTAGACACTGGTTTACATAACTACATGAGATCAGGGTGTACCTGCCTGAGGGACAAACTCTTAAGTCCTAACAAAATATTTTATTATAGCTAACCTTTGGCTAGGCCTCTCGGGAACTAAAAACAAACAGCACATTGGGCAAGATAAGGGGGGGGTCCTCTCCATTAAGTCTAGTCTTGGAGTAAAACAGCAAGCTTTCTAGTCTAGCACAAGTGCTTTTTAGTCTAGCACAAGCTTTAATCTGTGTCTGGTAACCTGCCCCTATATGAGCCAAACGGATTTACCAGTCATAGACCATCATCAGACGAATGTTTACCTGTCGTAGATGAGACCGTCAATGCCCTGTTCCCGTAGCTTGGTCCTGTTGTCGTGGTCGTTGTTGAGGTCTCCCCAGCAGAACACTACCAGGCCTTTAGACTGGGCCTCTCGGATGTGCTCCAGATTGTGAAGGAGCTCCTCAGTGTGGGCACTAATACCCTACAGACACAATCAGAGTTGAATGATCCCCTAAATTAGCACAGACACATGCATCCATCCATCCCAGTTCCACCACTCACCAGGAGGTTTTCGCTCTGTGCGAAGCTCATGGCGATCTGTGTGGTGCGACAGCGGATGTCCATGAGCTCCGGGTAGATCTCAGAGATGCCCTGGGTCAGGAACAGGATGGGGTACTTGTTCTGCTTCTGACGAACCCTTGGGGAGAATACAGCATTTATGGTGAACTTTCCCCCCCCCCTTACGTATGCATTCATAAAGCCTTCATAACGGCTACATAGTAGTAATATGTATGTTTATGACTGCCTATGTAAACAAGGCTTCAGCTCGGCAGGTTAACACTGTCTTCAGTCTGACTGTTGGATAACTGGTGGGTAAGCGGTGCTTACATAGTGCAGACGTCAGGGTCGAAGCAGGAGAAGACGATGCGTCTCTTGCCAGCTCTCTGCAGCACACAGGTCAGTATGATGTCCAGAAACAGGTTCATGTTGAAGTACGAGGACAGGTTTCCTTCCCACGAACCATCCTGTTGTAAACAAAATCACAACCATCAATGTGATAAGGGTTGTTACTATAGGACCATGATAGGATAGTTAAAAGTACAAAGTGTTCCTATTTGACTTGAACTGCAACCCCTAACCCCCCAAAAAAACAGATGGGTCATGTACGTGCTCATCGTTTCAGCCACTTAGGTACTTTCTTGCACGGCCACCTCGTGACGTCCCATCTCCAGTATAACTGACTGGCTGTACCTACCCTCATCTGACAAACCCACTTCAGCTCGATGTTGAAGCCCACATTTTCAGGCACTGCTTGGAATATCTGGAACATGACATGACATAGGGAATCAGATTTAACAGGACACAGAACCTCAAGGTTGGGATAGGCTAGTTCACAAAGATCACCAAATAACCCCATCATATGGTAACCTCGACAGCGGTGACACCAACTAGGAGGTTATCTACCTGGGAAAAGGAAGGGAAGGGCTGATGCTCGTCAACCTCTTCCTCTTCATCATCATCTAAGAAAGAAAGTGGGAGTAAACCATGCACTTCACGATACACAGTTCAGCTGCTCTGATGGTTCATGTTCAACTGCTTTAAAACAATGATGCAAGGAGCAGACATGCAGTGCATTTGGAAGGTATTCAGACCCCTTGACCTTTTCCACATTTTGTTATGTTACAGCCTTATCCTAAAATTGATTAAATTGTTTATTTTTCCTCATCAATCTACACACAATACCCCAAAACAGTTTCTTTAAAACATATGTAATACATGCAAATGTATTAAAAAATGTATTAAAATGTATTTAAAAAAAAAATGTATTAAAAAATAAACTGAAATATCACATAGGGTGCATAGGTTTTTACTTAAGTATTCAGACCCTTTACTCAGTACTTTGTTGAGCACCTCTGGCAGCGATTACAGCCTCAAGTCTTCTTGGGTATGACACTAAAAGCTTGGCACACCTGTTTTTGGGGAGTTCCTCACATTCTTCTCTGCAGATCTTCTCAAGCTCCGTCAGGTTGGATGGGAACGTCGCTGCACAGCTATTTTCAGGTCTCTCCGGAGATGTTCGATTGGGTTCAAGTCCGGGCTCTGGCTGGGCCACTCAAGGACATTCAGAGACTCGTTCCGAAGCCACTCCTACGTTGTCTTGGCTGTGTCCTTAGGGTCGTTGTCCTGTTGGAAGGGGAACCTTCACACCAGTCAGAGGTCCTGAGCGCTCTGGAGCAGGTTTTCATCAAAGATATCCCTGTACTTTGCTCCGTTCATCTTTGCCTCGATCCTGACTAGTCTCCCAGTCCCTGCCGCTGAAAAACATCCCCACAGCATGATGCTGCCACCACCATGCTTTACCATAGGGTTGGTGCCAGGTTTCCTCCAGATTGGCATTCAGGCCAAAGAGTTCAATCTTGGCTCGATCATCCTATTTTTCCAACTTAATTGAGAAAAATAAGAACAATCCAAAATTCCTTTTTGATAATGTCACAAAGCTAACGAAAAAGCAGCACTCCCCAAGAGAGGATGGCTTTCACTTCAGCAGTAATACATTCATTAACTTCTTTGAGGAAAAGATCATGATTATTAGAAAGCAAATTACGGACTCCTCTTTAAATCTGCGTATCCCTTCAAAGCTCAGTTGTCCTGAGTCTGCACAACTCTGCCAGGACCTAGGATCAAGAGACACTCAAGTGTTTTAGTACTATATCTCTTGACACAATGATGAAAATAATCATGGCCTCTAAACCGTCAAGCTGCATACTGGATCCTATTCCAACTAAACTACTGAAAGAGCTGCTTCTTGTGCTTGGACCTCCTATGTTGAACATAATAAACAGCTCTCTATCCATCGGATGTGTACCAAACTCACTAAAAGTGGCAGTAATAAAGACTCTCTTGAAAAAGCTAAACCTTGACCCAGAAAATATAAAAAACTATCGGCCTATATCGAATCTTCCATTCCTCTCAAATTTTTTTTTTTAGAAAAGGCTGTTGCGCAGCAACTCACTGCCTTCCCGAAGACAAACAATGTATACGAAATGCTTAGACCCCATCATAGCACAGAGACTGCACTTGTGAAGGTGGTAAATGACCTTTTCATGGAATCAGACCGACGCTCTGCATCTGTCCTCGTGCTCCCAGACCTTAGTGCAGCTTTTGATACCATCGATCACTACATTCTTTTGGAGAGATTGGAAACCCAAATTGTTCTACACGGACAAGTTCTGGCCTGGTTTAGATCTGATCTGTCGGCAAGATATCAGTTTGTCCTCTGACAAATCAACTGTAAATTTCGGTGTTCCTCAAGGTTCCGATTTAGGACCACTATTGTTTTCACTATATATTTTACCTCTTGGGGATGTCATTCGAAAACATAATGTTAACTTTCACTGCTATGCGGATGACACACAGCTGTACATTTCAATGAAACATGGTGAAGCCCCGAAATTGCCCCCGCTAGAAGCATGTGTTTCAGACATACGGAAGTGGATGGCTGCAAACTTTCTACTTTTAAACTCGGACAAAACAGAGATGCTTGTTCTAGGTCCCAAGAAACAAAGAGATCTTCTGTTGAATCTGACAATTAATCTTAATGGTTGTACAGTCGTCTCAAATAAAACTGAAGGACCTCGGCTTTACTCTCGACCCTGATCTCTCTTTTGAAGAACATATCAAGACTGTTTCAAGGACAGCTTTTTTCCATCTGCATAACATTGCAAAAATCAGAAACTTTCTGTCCAAAAATGATGCAGAAAAATTAATCCAAGCTTTTGTCACTTCTAGGTTAGACTACTGCAATGCTCTACTTTCCAGCTACCCAGATAAAGCACTAAATAAACTTCAGTTAGTGCCAAATACGGCTGCTAGAATCCTGACTAGAACCCAACATTTTTATCATATTTCTCCAGTGCTAGCCTCCCTACACTGGCTTCCTGTCAAGGCAAGGGCAGATTTAAAGGTTTTACTGCGAACCTACAAAGCATTACATGGGCTTGCTCCTACCTATCTCTCTGATTTGGTCCTGCCATACATACCTACAGGTACGCTACTGTCACAAGACGCAGGCCTCCTAATTGTCCCTAGAATTTCTAAGCAAACAGCTGGAGGCAGGGTATTCTCCTATAGAGCTCCATTTTTATGGAATGGTCTGCCAACCCATGTCAGAGACGCAAACTCGGTCTCAACCTTTAAGTCTTTACTGAAGACTCATCTCTTCAGTGGGTCATATGATTGAGTGTAGTCTGGCCCAGGAGTGTGAAGGTGAACGGAAAGGCTCTGGAGCAACGAACCGCCCTTGCTGTCTCTGCCTGGCCGGTTCCCCTCTCTCCACTGGGATTCTCTGCCTCTAACCCTATTACAGGGGCTGAGTCACTGGCTTACTAGGGCTCTTTCATACCGTCCCTAGGAGGGGTGCTTTACTTGAGTGGTTTGAGTGACTGATGTGATCTTCCTGTCTGGGTTGGCACCCCCCCCTTTGTGCCGTGGCGTAGATCTTTGTGGGCTATACTCGGCCTGGTCTCAGGATGGTAAGTTGGTGGTTGAAGATATCCCTCTAGCGGTGTGGGGGCTGTGCTTTGGCAAAGTGGGTGGGGTTATATCCTTCCTGTTTGGCCCTGTCCGGTGGTGCCATCAGATGGGGCCACAGTGTCTCCTGACCCCTCTGTTTCAGCCTCCAGTATTTATGCTGCAGTAGTTTGTGTCAGGGAGCTAGGGTCAGTTTGTTATATCTGGAGTACTTCTCCTGTCCTATCCGGTGTCCTGTGTGAATTTAAGTATGCTCTCTCTAATTCTCTCTTTCTCTCTCAGAGGACCTGAGCCCTAGGACCAGGCCTCAGGACTACCTGACACGATGACTCCTTGCTGTCCCCAGTCCACCTGGCCGTGCTGCTGCTCCAGTTTCAACTGTTCGGCCTGTGATTATTATTATTTGACCATGCTGGTCATTTATGAACATTTGAACATCTTGGCCATTTTCTGTTATAATCGCCACAGCCAGAAGAGGACTGGCCACCCCACATAGCCTCGTTCCTCTCTAGGTTTCTTCCTAGGTTTTGGCCTTTCTGGGGAGTTTTTCCTAGCCACTGTGCTTCTACACCTACATTGCTTGCTGTTTGGGGTTTTAGGCTGGGTTTCTGTACAGCACTTTTGAGATATCAGCTGATGTACGAAGGGCTATATGAATACATTTGATTTGGTTTCATCAAACCAGAGAATCTTGTTTCTCATGGTCAGAGTCCTTTAGATGCCTTTTGTAAAACTCCAAGCAGGCTGTCAGATGACTTTTACTGAGGAGTGGCTTCTGTCTGGCCACTCTACCATAAAGGCCTGATTGGTGGAGGGCTGCAGAGATGGTTGTCCTTCTGGAAGGTTCTCCCATCTCCATAAAGGAACTCTGGAGCTCTGTCAGAGTGACCATCGCGTTCTTGGTCACCTTCTTGACCAATGCCCTTCTCCCCCGATTGTTCAGTTT
Organism: Oncorhynchus masou masou; assembly: GCF_036934945.1. Taxonomy (NCBI): domain Eukaryota; kingdom Metazoa; phylum Chordata; class Actinopteri; order Salmoniformes; family Salmonidae; genus Oncorhynchus; species Oncorhynchus masou. Next base: position 28,888,505 of record NC_088227.1, read on the forward strand.
GGCCGGGCAGCCAGCTCTCTGAAGTCTTGGTGGTTCTAAACTTCTTCTATTAAAGAATGATGGAGGCCACTGTGTTCTTGTTGACCTTTAATTCCGCAGATATTTTTTGGTACCCATCTCCAGATCGGTGCCTCGACACAATCCTGTCTTGGCGCTCCAGGGACAATTAATTCGACCTCATGACTTTTTTTGTTCTGACATGCACTGTTAACTGTGGGACATTATACAGACAGGCATTTGACTTCCAAATCATGTCCAATCAATTAAATTTACCACAGGTGGACTCCAATCAAGTTGTCGAAACATCAAGGATGATCAATGGAAAAAGGATGCACCTGAGATCAATTTCGAGTCTCATTGCAAAGGGTCTGAATACGTGAACAAGGTAAATGTTTTGTATTTTTTTTATATATTTGTAAAAAAATTCTAAAAACCTGTTTTCACTTTGTCATTATGGGGCATTGTGTGTAGGATTTTGTGGTGGGTATTATAGCCAGCGAAATATAAGAAAATACACTATACCTTTGTGGTCGTTCACCTTCAAGGCAGAAGCATGGCCCAACTGTTCATCAAACACAAAACCAAGTCATCTTTCACATCATATAGGTCTACTCCTAAATAGTGTGGGATAAACCATAGTCTACATGACAAAAAATATACTTCATATTGACCCATTTCAAGGACTGGCATCTGAGTGTATTAACTAGTAAAGGAGAAGCCAGAGGCTAGCTGTAGTTAAAAGCTCTTCTACCTTGAGCTGCTGAAGCTGGTCGTATGTGAGGTCTTTGACAGGAACTTCAAACAGGTCCAGAGAGAGTTTGTCTCCTTTCTGACAGGAGGAAAATAAAATAAAAAGTAAGGATGCTGTACAGGGTGCACCCGACCACATTTATGTTGTTGTTTACCTTCTTAGTGGAGATGCAGCAGGTGAGATCGTGGTACACGATGGGGACGCAGTCCTTGGAGAGATGGACGTCAAACTCTACATAGGCAGCCCCCTTCAGAAAACATACAACACACATGCAGTCAACTCAGATGTAAAATCAGATACATTTTCAAGTCTTATTCGTTTTTTAGGAATACTCACATGATTGGCAGCACTTTTAAACGAGGCAATTGTGTTCTCCCTAACTTTGGTATGTCTGAAAATCAAAATCAGACCAAAGATAACCAATGACAAAGGCACCCAAATCACAATGTACAGTATAACACAGATACCAAACCAATTGTGTACGGTCAGACTACTAGTTAATGACTTGCACTCTGACAACTTCTGGCTGAGATTCAGAGGCAAGGTTTTCCCATTACAGTGACATGACAAGAAACCAGAAAGAACAATGTCTTTGTTGCTGTTCGTTGACCTCCACTTCCTGTTGATGTCTCAGTCTGACTGAGCATGTCCTAAACTTACACTGAAACTTTGAAGCCGGACAGAACAGGACAAATGCATTCAAACATTAAATAAACAGAGTACAAAAGGGACTTTGTGTTGTTATTGAGTAGAGTCCTGCTTCAACACACACATAGACAATCATTTGGTACATCAACCTCTAATAATCAATTGTGTCGTGTGTTTCTCTCACTTGGCTGCGTGTGTGCTGCCGGCCCCTCTGTGGCCCACATCCAGGGGGGCACTCCTCTTCCTCCAGTACTTGGTGAAGGACGAGCTCATGTCACACTGCAGTCCCTCGATAGGACGGATCACCAGGTAGTCCACTGGAACAGAAAAATACATGACTTTACATTTTACATTTTTTATATATATATATATATATATATATATATATATATATATATATATATATATATATATATATATATATATATTTTTTTTTTTTTTTATGTGAATTGTACTCATTAATTAACTTTAATCTGACTTGTATTTTTACCAGGGAAACATCTTAGCTAACCCTCTGGCCCCAAGTCATCTAATCCCGCATTTACATTCTAGTTCCTGTTTTGACCTATTTCACACCCAGTTTGACAGTTACATGCTAAGCAGAAGGTTGACTGTTTACATAGGGAAAGGGGCGGCAGGAGGAACTGGATGTGCTGACCTACAGTATTCTACAGGGTTGGGGTCAATTGAAAAAAATGTTTACCCCCCTCCCTTTTCTCGACAATTTCATTAGAAGGAGTCAATTGAAATTTAAGTCATCCAATGTAGGAAGAGATTTGAATTAAACAATTTAAAAGTTTTGAAATAAGAAGCTCCTCACTTTCAATTTGAGAAATCTTTTTTTATTTTTAGTATTGAAATAGTCAGTTAATTCACCAAAACTGAAATTCTAAGTCCATTTCTGAAAGACCTGTCAGTCAATAGAGGCTGAATCCAAGTTTTAGACCATCTATTTAACATAGTCACTCTCAGGGAAATATAGAAGTTTTCAAATTTAACCTGTATTTAACTAGGTAAGCCAGTTAAGAACAAATTCTTATTTATAATGACGACCTAACCCGGCCAAACCCGGGCGACGCTGGGCCAACTGTGCGCCGCCCTATGGGACTCCCAATCAAGGGCGGATGTGATACAGCCTGGATTCTAACCAGTAACTGTAGTGATGCCTCTTGCACTGAGATACAGTGGGGTTGCTCACCTCGGACTTTGCCAAGGGTCTGTCTGGAGTTGCGTTTCATGATGGGCAGAGTGACCACACCCGTGTCCTTGCCACTCTCCACAAAGAATGAGGAGAGAAGGCAGGCCGTACCCACGGTCCCCGGGTGGGCATCCCCTGGCACCACATGCTCACCCATGTCCTCCTGTTGAGGAGGGGAAGAAATGGTTAATAGATTCACTCTCTCTGTGTGTGTGTGTGTGTGTGTATGTATATATATATATATATACACATACACACGGTCTGATACAGACTTTCTGCTAAAACACTGGTTTGGGAGTATAGTTACAACACGAAAAACAGTTGTTTCTATAGAGTTGACAATACATTTACATTTAAGTCATTTAGCAGACGCTCTTATCCAGAGCGACTTACAAATAGTCATCCTGCTGTGAACTGTACCTCAAAGAAGTCAAAGGTGAGTTCCAGGTTGTCAGGGTCCATGGAGTGGATGACGTACTCTGTCCACTGTGAGGCTTCCAGGGCGTAACCACACTCAGGCTGGGAGTGGCGGGACTTGTACCCATCGCCACTGATCATACTGGTCTCCAGTGTGGTGGTCATCTTGTGCCACGCCACCGCGCTCTGCTCCTGCTCTTCATCATCCTCCTCCTCCTCTACACCTTCCAGTGTCAACTTGATCCTGGGGTAAGGGGGGAAAGGTCACAGGTCAACAGTGGTCAAATTGGGAAAGGTTTGAGACCTTACAAGCCTGACTAGTAAGTCATGAATATGAACAGGTGGACTAGTGTTCTCATCACTACCTTTACAGGAGTTGTCTGCATATTTCATGAATAAAGAGGATTTATTTTAGTGCCATATTTGGTTTAATTCCATAATTTTGTGGGGGATAATTTCTATCTGCATTTGAGGAAATTCTGCCCCTTCTGATCCAAGCCACAGTCTCTTAGATAAGCACTCTGTCAGCAAACAGTGTTGAATAAGTGCCGCGTGTCTCTCGGCCTCACCTGAAGCGAGACTTCTTATATTTCTTCTTGGTGATGGATACAGGAGACGTCTTTGAGTAGTGCAGACGCAAACGGATCTCTGTCTGGCACGTCAGCCACCCAGAGTCCACACACTCTAAGCCATCTGCAGAAAGGAGTCGCAGAGAAACATGTGGTGAGTGTTCTGGCACAAAATGGCTCCTGCTGGATCACCCAGGTGAGTAACAGTACTTGGTGGTGGATGAGGTTAGCTATCCGCAAACAATGCAAAGCACTTTTGAGAAAATTGCTATGGAAATAAAAGCCATTGTTTAAACATATTGTGTAGGGTGGGAAAACAGTCAAATTCACATTTTACCAGATAACTGTCACCTCAAATCTTAGCAGTCTCTAATGGGGACGTGCTTTACATGTAACCTGTGAAGAGTTCAGTTCAACCAGAGGTTTGAGTCATTCCTCAGGTACTTAGTAGCAGTTTGATGTTTATTGTCATGAATCTTGCCTTGGAGGCAGAACTGAGCAATTTCCACTACATGGGCAAAGTCAAAATTGGCTAAATAGTAATAATTCTTGAAAACAGAAATGTGATTTTTGGTCTGAATTTAAGGTAATGGATAGGCATAAGGTTAGCAGTGTGGTTAAGGTAAGGACTAAGGTCAACCTATCAGGTAAGAGCGTTGGGCCAGTAACCGGAATCTGACAAACTGACTTATAATATAATATAATATATCCCATTTAGCAGACGCTTTTGTCCAAAGCGACTTACAAGTCGGCTGGGGCCACTACTTTTACATATGGGTGGCCCTAGCGGGAATCGAACCCACGACGCTTGGCGTTGCAAGCGCCATGCTCTACCGACTGAGCCACACAATTGGCCCTTGTTAGAAAGGTGGCATCCTATGACGGTGCAACGTTGAAAGTCACAGTTCTTCAGTACCGGCCATTCTACTGCCAATGTTTGTCTATGGAAATTGCTGTGTGCTCAATTTTATTTACCTGTCAGTAACGGGTGTGGCTGAATTAGCCAAATCCACTCATTTGAATGGGTGTCAAAGATAATTTCCAAAAATTGATTAAATCAAGATGTGATACATTTAGTTGGACTTACTGTGGAATCCAAAGTGGCCATTGTCAATATCAAGATGTGATTCTGCAAGAAAATAAACAGGCATGAGGTCTTTAGAAAAAAAAAACTCCATACTTCTAAAAGCAACATAAAATAGTGATAATAATTATATAGATTTGATGTTTTAAACCTTGACCAAAAAGTGTCAGGCTGTTGGGTTGAGGGTGAAACTACATTATATTAGATTTGTTCCCATCAAGCTGATTTTGAATGAGCTTTGTCTTAGGTCTGAAACAATGGTGTTTGAGTGGCCTCAGATCAAATGTTTTGTCACATGTGCCAAATACAAATACAGTGAAATGCTTAATTATAGTTAAGAAAATATTTACTAAATAAACTCTAAAGAAAATCAAATCAAAAGTAACACAATAAAATACCAATAACAAGGTTATATACAGGGGGTACTGGTACCCAGTCAATGCGCTGGGGTACAGGATAGTCAAAATAATTTATACATGTAGGTTTGGTTAAAGTGACTGTGCATAGATAATAAACAGCGAGTAGCGGGGTGAGGGAGTGTAAATAGTCCAGGTGGCCATTTGATTAAATTGTTCAGTCTTATGGCTGCTGAATCCCCTTGCCTCAGCTAAGCATAGAAACATTTCCCAAACCAAGCCGGGCATCGTTCTGGTTTATATACCTGTGGGGCTCATCAGGCGTGGCTGCTGGTGGGTCTCCCACTTAGTGACTATCACCTGACAGGGACCACCTGCACTCTGCAATGCCAATGTTTAGTACAGCATTAAGACAGATATCGTCAACGGTCACTTTGGTTACCAATCAGCAAGCCAGTCAGCAACCATTGGTTGATATCTGCAAAGGGGTTCTATTAGTTGACAGGAGGCAGAACGTTGGCGTCATCTCTTCTACTACAGTAACATATTTTGCTATCTCCTCTGAAAGACTTTGAATACTTACTTTAAAACATTTTAGAATTATCATTTTTTCTCTCCGGTCCAACAAAATTGGTCTGCTACAATATTTAAGCAATAAGGCATGAATACCTGGAGATGATTGTGTGAATAACTCCTGACTAAGGGTTGTTCGAAGGCCCAACATGGAACGTAGGGCCGGGAAACAGCCCATAGGAAGTAGACATTCACGGTTTTTGTTATTTCAATGAGTACATTTGTTTTATTTCATCCTTCCACGAGACTGTATAGTCCAAATATAGTCAAACGAACTGGTTGTCCATTCCAAACTTTTTAAGCAAAAAAGGTTGCCATGCAGGCTAGTTACTTCTCCTAGCCAACTAAAGCTAACACACAATCACACCAAGCAGCTGAAATGACAAACTATGTGCATTTTCATTTGTTTTCCCTTTGCCATTTCTTTTGATATATCCATTCTAGTGTTCCAAAATGAATTTGGCTGGCTCAGAGAAGCTGTCAGTCTCGTCACAGTGTAAAAAACGGAAAAGTTGTTGCACAGATCAGAGGCAGGCAGAAAGGTTTAGACAAACCAAATGCTAGCCTAGTGGCATGGGGAAATAATGTCTAGTCACTTTTTTACAGGGAAGATTAAGTTTATAAATTGCCTGGCTGTGATGTGGGGCAGTGGATCATTCTAATGAAACTAACAGGCATTACCCAGGGACTGTGGTGAATACCTCCCTGCTATCAACCAATCAGCATCCAGAATCCAAACAACTTGTTTTATAATTGGTATTAAAAACAGGTTAAATCACAAAAATAATTGAATGTGGTCCTGGTTTTAGGTTTCTGGCCACAGAGACATAGTAAAACGTGTTGTCATTACAGCTGGCCTATAGTCAACAAATTATGCTCTCTGACAAGTTAGTAATGCTGCTAGTCCACTGACAGTAGTTCAGACCAGGAAGGGACAGCACAGTTCAAATGAGTTGTTTTTCCTCGTTTCCACATCGCATCACGGGTGTGATAGTGTTACTTCATATGCTACTGTCTGTAGGACACAACAGCCAGACGCCCTCTCTCTAGCTGTCCCTCTCTGAAAGAGGAAGAGCTTAAAAAAAGGGCGTAATTTGAGCCTCCAAGCTGGCCATATAGAGAACATTACTGAGAACTGACATTAATAATTGGAATGGTAAAGAACATACTGTGCTTGTGTGTGTGTCTGTTCCTACTTCCAAGTCTAGGGTAGCATTAAATAACATGAGAGAGGCTCACGTCACGTGCACAGATCAGAGCTCAGCTATGGCCAGATGGCAGAGGCATGCTCTCCTGTCTAAGAGTTATGTAGCAACTGCACAGAGGACAGCTCGAGGGGATCAACACAGATGTGGGGAAAGTGAGCTAAATAACCCATTAATGATCTTAGATCTGCTATAGCGTAGCTAATCTAATGCTTTCTAGTGTTCACTCAAAACAGACTTACTCATAGACTAACTCGGTCACACTTGGATTACAGTGGCTCCACAGAAGACGAACTGTGTGTGAATTAAAACATCCTCTAAACAGTTTAGTATGAAGTACATTACATTTAAATGCCATTCAATTTCCTAAAAGAGATTAGCTGTGAAAATATCAGCAGCCTCCAGAACTGAAGTGGGGATATAAAATGTTGATCACGCTGTATGCAGGCTATTCATCACCATCATCAAAAGGAAGGATTAAGAGCACAACACAACGACTCCTAGTCTGGCTCTAACCTGCTGTTAAGACAATACTGTCAATCCTTTGTCAACTGTCACTCAATGGCCAACATGAGATTACCACTAAAGCAACTACTTACCTAACTGGATTATGGTACAATCATTTTTAAAGACAAACTACAATGTATTTTGCTTAATATACATCATGCTGACTGCACATAAAATGAACTCACCTTTGACTCCAGGAAGTGGCCTTTGAAATAGCGATAGGTTGACACAGCACCTCTGGGCACACTGATGATCCTCTTCCACAATGTGCTGGGGAAGGAACATAATATGTGTAATTACTTAAACACCCTGTAGCTACAAACATCAACACAGAAATCATTCAGATCATATTCCAAGAGAAAAGTGATATGTACCCATCGTGTTCAGCAGGTTGTAGGGTCACAGCTCTCTGATAGCACCAGGCTCCTAAAGCTTCACAGCTACCAACCACAGCTATCACCTCACCTAGTCATACACCATATTATTATGTTCCATTAATGTGCCACACACACACACACCGTGCACGCATTTTCACAAACACCCCCCACCCCTTATTAGGTTCAAAAGATCAAGTACTTTTTAGCCAAAAGCCAAAGTCTCATGGACAGGCTTGTAATCGGGAATCTTACCATATTACGCACAATTTTAGATATAGGTTAACTGAGATTAGCTAAAAGATGACATTCCTGATTGACTGTCTGGAAAGTTGTCAATTTTTCTGTCTAAAGTTGTCTTGAATTGAATAGTCTTCTTGTTTCAGATGAGTCTGTTGCCCTGCAGTAGGGGTTGGTCTTACCTGGGGATGTGTCTCCCCTAACTGCCAAAGTCACTTGAGTTGTCTCCATAGTTGACACAGGCACAAACAAGGTCAATTGGAGGTGAAATCAAGCTGGAAAACCAGGAACTTAATGGTAAAACAGGCATGGATTTAGGCATAGATTTAGTGGATCAACAAACGTCCAACAAAGCTGTGCTGGGTACTAGCTAGCCATATATATATGACTAAAAAGACAAGTTAATTGTCATCTCTTCTTTAGAAGAGAGAGTTTAAATTCAATAGAGTTAAATTCTTACTAGTTAGGTATTCAGGGAACACATTTTACAATTGGAGAACAATTACAATAGTTATGTTGAAAATCAGCTCTTTGCTAGGAACTAGCTCTCTTTAAGACAAAATGAATATCTACATACCTTGCTTTTTTGTTATTTGCCAGGGGGTAGACAGCTAACATTAACGTTATTAAGGATTGATTCAAGAGAAGCCGTGCTGGCTATTCCATGCTGAAGTATCAGACTGGAATGAACACCGTTCGGTCCAGCTGCGTTGTGCTGTATAAGAAAAAAATTACCATATCAACACAATCACTTGGGCACTTTCAACAAGCTAACTATCGTTACCAGGATAACATATATAAAACTAGTATTAGATCGTTCTCATGTTTGAGGTAGCTAACGTTATTGTATTTTGCACACTGCGTATGATGTAGTTAAATTCAGACCGCCTAATTCCGGAATTCAGGATTTGTCAACAAAACTGACGCGTTAGCCATGCTAACCGGATAACCAGCGGTTTACAATAAGTACGCTAGCTTGCAAGCTAGCTGCGCCCTTTACGCCAATGCGGGCAGACACAACCAGTAAACTAACGTTAGCTAGCTAACGTAGCCACAAAAGCGTTTTTACTTTCTCTCGCTACAAAACTTAACCATTGTAACTAAACAATATCGTCGCATAAAGCACAGATGGTAACCATTTACATTTCTCCATCAGCGGCCAGATCTTGTTCGATGTGGAGTATTTGGCATAGTTATCAACAACGTCTGTGATGCCGAGTAGTCTTGTTTTCACCGGTGTGAAATGAACAACATTAATGATCAGAAACAATAGTGAACTCAACGTTTAACCTTCAAAATAAAAGTCCCGCATTAAAACTGATGCAACCGGATTCAAATAGTCAATCAATCAAATGTATTCATATAGCCCTTCGTACATCAGCTGATATCTCAAAGTGCTGTACAGAAACCCAGCCTAAAACCCCAAACAGCAAGCAATGCAGGTGTAGAAGCACGGTGGTTAGGAAAAACTCCCTAGAAAGGCCAAAACCTAGGAAGAAACCTAGAGAGGAACCAGGCTATGTGGGGTGGCCAGTCCTCTTCTGGCTGTGCCGGGTGGAGATTATAACAGAACATGGCCAAGATGTTCAAATGTTCATAAATGACCAGCATGGTCGAATAATAATAAGGCAGAACAGTTGAAACTGGAGCAGCAGCACGGCCAGGTGGACTGGGGACAGCAAGGAGCCATCATGTCAGGTAGTCCTGGGGCATGGTCCTAGGGCTCAGGTCAGTTGAAACTGGAGCAGCAGCACGGCCAGGTGGACTGGGGACAGCAAGGAGTCATCATGTCAGGTAGTCCTGGGGCATGGTCCTAGGGCTCAGGTCCTCCGAGAGAGAGAAAGAAAGAGAGAAGGAGAGAATTAGAGAAAGCACACTTAGATTCACACAGGACACCGAATTGGACAGGAGAAGTACTCCAGATATAACAAACTGACCCCAGCCCCCCGACACATAAACTACTGCAGCATAAATACTGGAGGCTGAGACAGGAGGGGTCAGGAGACACTGTGGCCCCATCCGAGGACACCCCCGGACAGGGCCAAACAGGAAGGATATAACCCCACCCACTTTGCCAAAGCACAGCCCCCACACCGCTAGAGGGATATCTTCAACCACCAACTTACCATCCCGAGACAAGGCTGAGTATAGCCCACAAAGATCTCCGCCATGGCACAACCCAAGGGGGGGCGCCAGCCCAGACAGGATGACCACATCAGTGAATCAACCCACTCAGGTGACGCACCCCTTCCAGGGACAGCATGAGAGAGCCCCAGTAAGCCAGTGACTCAGCCCCTGTAATAGGGCTAGAGGCAGAGAATCCCAGTGGAAAGAGGGGAACCGGCCAGGCAGAGACAGCAAGGGCGGTTCGTTGCTCCAGAGCCTTTCCGTTCACCTTCCCACTCCTGGGCCAGACTACACTCAATCATATGACCCACTGAAGAGATGAGTCTTCAGTAAAGACTTAAAGGTTGAGACCGAGTTTGCGTCTCTTACATGGGTTGGCAGACCATTCCATAAAAATGGAGCTCTATAGGAGAAAGCCCTGCCTCCAGCTGTTTGCTTAGAAATTCTAGGGACAATTAGGAGGCCTGCATCTTGTGACCGTAGCGTACGTGTAGGTATGTACAGCAGGACCAAATCAGAGAGATAGGTAGGAGCAAGCCCATGTAATGCTTTGTAGGTTAGCAGTAAAACCTTGAAATCTGCCCTTGCTTTGACAGAAAGCCAGTGTAGGGAGGCTAGCACTGGAGTAATATGATCAATTTTTTTGGTTCTAGTCAGGATTATAGCAGCTGTATTTAGCACTAACTGAAGTTTATTTAGTGCTTTATCCGGGTAGCCGGAAAGTAGAGCATTGCAGTAGTCTAACCTAGAAGTGACGAAAGCATGGATTCATTTTTCTGCATCATTTTTGGACAGAAAGTTTCTGATTTTTGCAATGTTACGTAGATGGAAAAAAGCTGTCCTTGAAATGGTCCTGATATGTTCTTCAAAAGAGAGAACAGGGTCCAGAGTAACGCCGAGGTCCTTCACAGTTTTATTTGAGACGACTGTACAACCATTAAGATTAATTGTCAGATTCAACAGAAGATCTCTTTGTTTCTTGGGACCTAGAACAAGCATCTCTGTTTTGTCCGAGTTTAAAAGTAGAAAGTTTGCAGCCATCCACTTCCGTATGTCTGAAACACATGCTTCTAGCAAGGGCAATTTTGGGGCTTCACCATGTTTCATTGAAATGTACAGCTGTGTGTCATCCGCATAGCAGTGAAAGTTAACGGAATTTTTTCGTATAACATCCCCAAGAGATAAAATATATAGTGAAAACAATAGTGGTCCTAAAACGGAACCTTGAGGAACACCAAAATTTACAGTTGATTTGTCAGAGGACAAACCATTCACAGAAACAAACTGATATCTTTCCGACAGATAAGACCTAAACCAGGCCAGAACTTGTCTGTGTAGACCAATTTGGGTTTCCAATCTCTCCAAAAGAATGTGGTGATCGATGGTATCAAAAGCAGCACTAAGGTCTAGGAGCACGAGGACAGATGCAGAGCCTCGGTCCGATGCCATTAAAATTTCATTTACCACCTTCACAAGTGCCGTCTCAGTGCTATGATGGGGTCTAAAACCAGACTGAAGCATTTTGTATACATTGTTTGTCTTCAGGAAGGAGGTGAGTTGCTGCGCAACAGCCTTTTCTAAAAATTTTGAGAGGAATGGAAGATTCGATATAGGCCGATAGTTTTTTATATTTTCTGGGTCAAGGTTTGGCTTTTTCAAGAGAAACTTTATTACTGCCACTTTTAGTGAGTTTGGTACACATCCGGTGGATAGAGAGCCGTTTATTATGTTCAACATAGGAGTGTAATCACCATGCCATAATTGGAATAGATAATGCTAAACAAAAAGCAGTACCAGAGTTTTTCTTGAGTGGAAGAATCCCCACTTTAATGCAATACAATGTTCAGAAAATTGTTGACAGTGTAATATGTAGGCCTATGTTCAATACGCATATCAGATAATCTGGCAGATTGTCTTTAAGGGCCACAATAAGGGCAGCGACAACCCTGGGTGTGTAAACATTGTGGATTTGGATACTAGAGGTGCTCCAGTTGAATGAACCTCACTTTTACTGCGACATATAGCCCACTGTACAGAAAATTGTGTACAGTGCATGTTCTACAAGCATATCAGAGTCAAATCAGACAGATTTCCCAGTCAAAGTTTTGCAATAAGAGTCGGCTGATACCCCATTCCATGAACCCAAGATTCATAGGTAATTCTACAGTGCATATATTGCATGTTCCCTATGCATTTATGTAGTCCAATACATCCAGAGTGCGATTTCAACTAATTGTTATTTTTTTGTTGTAAAATTAATAACTATTGAATTTTATTGAATTCATTAAACAACTTTCCAAACGTGTTTATCATTATCTAATCCAATTATGGTGTGATTCGCCTATTTGTACCTGCTTGCATCAGCTTCAATGTGGGACTTGTATTTGAAAAGGCGAAATGCTGATTCCACTATTGCTACTCATCGCTAATGCTGTTCATTTCACTGGTCTTTTCACCCGCTGGTTTTGCTCGGTTACGCCAGAGGACCGTAGCCGGTTCTATTGCCGCGTTCAAAACAAGTGGGAAGTCGGAACTGGGAACTCGAAAATCAATTTGAAATTAAGCGGTTTTTTAAGACATTTCAACAACAACAAAAATGTCGGTTAAGAACAAATTATTATTTTACAATAATGGCCTTTACAAACCCTCCGAACGCTGCGCCACTCGGGAGACAAATGTCATATTATGTCTATATACTGTACAGTGTTGTAATGATGTGCAAATAGTTAAAGTACAAAAGGGAAAATAAATATAAATATAGGTTGTATTTACAATGGTGTTTGTTCTTCACTGGTTGCCCTTTTCTTGTGGCAACAGGTCACAAATATTAATGCTGTGATTGCACACTGTGGTATTTCACCCAATAATAGATAGGATTTTATCAAAATTAGATTTTTTTTCAAATTCTTTGTGGACCTGTGTAATCTAAGGGAAATATGTGTCTCTAATATGGTCATACATTTGGCAGGAGGTTAGGAAGTCAAACTCATGTTGTGGGCAGTGTGCACATAGCCTGAAATATCCGACTTCCGAACTGGGAACTCGGAAAAAACGAGGTCAAATCATGACGTCAGTGATCTTAAGGTCTGAAAAGAAATCCTATCACTGACGTCATGATTTGACCTCGTTTTTTCCGAGTTCCCAGTCGTCGTGAAAGCACTACAAGTCTAGCCGATAGTCATGTGAAGACAGCTGGGAACGAGGGGAAAAAACGATGTCAAATCTTGACGTCAGTGATCTTAGGTCGGAAAGTCGGAGCTCAAGAAAGATGCTCGTTGAGACAAGATCGTAAATGGATATCACGAAATTCGGGAGATAATAAATATATATATATATATATATATATATGAATTATATATGAATATATATATATATATATTATATATGAATTCTTTCCGAGATTTACATATATATATATATATATATATATATATATACACACATATATATACACATATATATCGTAAATGATAATAAATACATATATATATATATATATATGTGTATTTATTATCATTTACGATATATATGTGTATATATATGTGTGTATATATATATATATATATATGTAAATCTCGGAAAGAATTCATATATATATGGAATTCTTTCTTGATTTTTTCCAAGTTGGATGACCGTTCAAAAGAGATTTCCGAGTTCAGACTTCCCATTTGTTTTGAATGCGGCATACACCTCTCCAAGTCCTCACAGCCCCCCTTGCGCTGTGAATCACGTGGGTCGCGTTAGGGAGGCTAAATTTCCAAGGATAAACCCGTTAACCCCCGTGACTCACAGCCAAAATTCAACTCCTGTTGATATGCTTGCTTTGCTTCAGTTTCCATTTGATTTCAGCTATCACTCTCAAATGCAAGAGAAGGAAATTATAAATAAATATTAAATGAAGACATTGCTTAACAGGACACTCAATATTTTACTTTAGGACTATCAGCAGCTCTGAAACATCAATGTCCCACTACAGCTATAAGGCAGTTAACAGTCAGTAGACTATTTACAGTCCCACCAGTGAATGTGTGCCTGTCTCTGCCTGAAGGAGAACGAGATCAGGTGCTTTTAGGCCATGCTCAAGTGTCCGTTCCTCGGATTGGATTATTACAGGATCACTGAGAAAAACAAGCTTCTCATGTTCCCTAAATTGTGCAGTATTGCTAGTATTGCTTTAACACTTGCCCCCCAATCCCCCCTTCCCTAAAACACGTGTAAATATTGGACTATACATTTAAACTAACACCTCCTGAACTGGGCTACCTGTTATTGTGTTTGTCCATTTACATTCTAAGTGAGTAAATGACTGTAAAGTATTAATCCCTATGTCATGACAAAAAAATGATGTACCAGTCAAATGAGTTTCTATAACGCTTGCTCAAGGAAAAGACCAGCATGTTTTTCTGAAGTACAGCCTAATGATATTAGGGAAACCCTTCTTGACTCAGCCTAGTGTGCAGAGCATTCGTGTTTCTGTCCTTGTATTGCTGGAATACAGAACAGCTATTTATAGTTCAAAGGCAATATATGTACAGGCTACGGATATGTATACTGTGTAGATCAGCACACCTTCTAACCATCCATCAATTGCCTGTGTTTCTGACCTCATAAGGCCCCTGTTTGAGGTTGAGCCAGGATCCTGGCTTCTGTTCATGAGGTTGAACCAGGATCCTTGTTTGCAGAATATGGCTACAGACAATGACCTTACAGTGACATTAGCCCTGACCCTTTTTCGCAAGAGAATCGACGGAGAGACAGACTGAATCTAAATACCAAAGTGGATGACAGGCATCATGTGTCCTAGGCTACTAGGGTTCCCACTTACACAACCATGACTGACCCTGTGTGTGTGGGGTTAGGGAGTAATAGAGAGTGTAACCATAACCATTAACCTGTTTTGAATTATTGTCAAGAAGCACATTATCCAAGTTAAGTTTCCCATGGTGGCAACCACACATTATTTTGCTGTAGCAGTTTGTGTTGTCATGACAACATGTTCATTCACCAGACCAGGCCAGAGAAGTAGTGATTGCATAAATATTTTATGTGACTTTAGCCCCCTCCAATGTTCCCAAAGGGTATTGCATATTGCATAAAGCTGGAGGTATCCCTCCTTTCTGCCGAGAGGAGAAAAGAGGAGAGAAGCGGATTTAAAAGACAGTTTCTTAGCCTATCAATAATTCCCCACCCAACACGCTGAATCACTTTTTCAAACACCGATAAACTTAAAGCACGGTCATGTACGAGGTACTTTATATTCATAGATTTAGAATCTTATATCTGTCTCTCACTTTATGACGTTGAGTCTGAGGGGGAAATCAATTCTGAAAGCTGCAGCACAGCGAAGTGTATGATGAATGTTGAGCCATAGAAAACCACTGTGATATTTATTTGGACCAGGATATTATTAAATTCTTATGTGGACTGTGTTCCAGTGGGAATCTAGTGGGACACCAGTGAGCCATGGTACGGTCCTGTGGAAAGAGAGGCAGATTTATTTTTCGTGAACCTGCTGTGCCAGTGGCATTATGTTGAAAAGCATTTCTGCTGCAACTACAATTGTTACTTGTTTGTGTTTGAGTAAAGAAAATGCTGAAGACTTCCTGGAGAGAGAAGAAATAGAAAGGGGAGAGATTGTGTCTTCACAGCAAGGTCTTGCTACACAACACTGATCGATGTCTGGCAGTGGCTGCTACTGCAGGGGGTGAGAGAGAGAAGGAAAGAGAAAACAATGATGGGAGAAACTGCAGCATTCTAAATATTTAACCCTCCCAGAACGAGTGTTTCTCTCGTCTCCTCAACTTTATTGCGTTTCTCTCCTCCTCTCTCAGAGATAACTCACTGCCACAGACTCAAACATTAAAACACGACTGATGCTGATGTCATGGAGAGTGCTTGTATTTATAAGTACACAGCAATAAGCCTAAGAACACTTCAAATCCAGTTTGAGTATCATGCAAACTTCTGGGGAAGTTTGAGTATCAAGTATTCCTGGGGAATGTACGTATATGCACTTAGCAATGTATGACCAGATGTGTTGGCTATAGAGTAATGCTGTTGTATAATAGGGTAGTTTGTAGCCCAGACTAAATTAGCAGTGCTGAGGTTCTGACCACTCTATTTTAGGGCTCCCCTCAAAGGTAATCTTTACCATTAACTATCATAATGTATGCCACACTGTATGGATTATGATTGATATGCATTCATAACAGCATATTATGGCCAGGCTAATATGTATTCCCATTCAAATAGCATATTATGGCCAGGTTAATATGTATTCCCAATCAAATAGCATATTATGGCCAGGCTAATATGTATTCCCAATCAAATAGCATATTATGGCCAGGCTAATATGTATTCCCAATCAAATAGCATATTATGGCCAGGTTAATATGTATTCCCAATCAAATAGCAGATTATGGCCAGGTTAATATGCATTCCCATTCGTAATAGTAGGTCTTCATCATCGGTGTCATATTTAAAAGTCATTAGAAACATTATTTTTAAAAGAGAACATTAGCTAATAATTTGCTTCTCTGTGGATTTTGAATCAGCCTGAAATAATTTGTAATTTCATGTGCTGTTCTGATTTATTTCTGGGATGAGCTGGTTTATGTAAGGAAGGAACAAATCCTAGAACATCTCCAAAATTGCTTGTTCCTGATTTAAGGCCAAATTGAATATTGAATGTGGTCTATTAAAAACTTGACGAGAGCAGCTGTAAATGTAACAGTTAAGAATCAACTTGAATGAGTTTCCTTTGAACTGACACAAACATGTTGCTAATAAGGTTAGCTAACTAGTCATTTCTTTAGGCATATTCTGTGAGTGGGTCTCTACAATCCCAGGTAAACACCAGATAAAATAGAACTGTAAAATTAAGTTATCACCACTTTCTGCAGGTTCTCAAGTCAAAGAGAAATCGGAAACACAGTGACCAATTCCTGGGAGGAGAATCTAAGTTGTCATGCATAAAATCAGAATGAAGAAATTATTTAAAAAATAACCTACAAACTGTAGATTGAGAAACCTTCCCCTTTAGGGTGTTCATTAAAGCAGAGTTCTGAGTTTTACTCCTCCAGATCTAATCATCTCTTGTGTGCTGATCTTCTGCTAGTCTACAGCAGCTTATGAAGGAGATCCAGGCAGAAAAGTGATGATAGGCAGATCCGGTTCATGATGACATCATAAAAGAGGGCAGCGAAATAAATTACTGCTTGGTCAAGAGAATGGCTTCAATAGCAATGTGAATGTATACAGGTTTTCTTAACCAATTTAAAGGATTGTTGAACACATCAGTGCATTGCTGTGAAGAGGTCTCCTGTGGTTCCAAACTTTTAGGGATCTTTGGCTGTCCTTATAGGAGAACCCTTTATTGAATTTTTGGTTAGAGTTAGAACCCTTTTTTGGTTCCAGTTAGAAACGAAGGAGATGATTGTGAACGTCAGGAACTTCAGGAAACACCATAGGGTGCAACCCTCTATCTACATCGGCGGGACCACAGTGGAGAAGGTGGAAAGCTTCAAGTTCCTTGGCGTATACATCACTGACAAACTGAAATGGACCACCCACACAGACAGTGTGGTGAAGAAGGCGCAACAGATTCTTTTCAACCTCAGGAGGTTAAAGACATTTGGCTTGTCACCTAAAACCCTCAGAAGCTTTTGCAGATGTTAAACAGCCATCACTTGCACATTAGAGGCTGCTCCCTATAGGCATAGACTAGAAATCACTGGCCACTTTAAGGAATGGAACACTTGTCACTTTAATAATGTTTACATATCTGGCATTACTCATCTCATATGTATACACTGTTTTCTGTACTTCTACGGTATCTTAGTCTATTCCGCTCACCCATATGTGTATATAGTCTTAATTCAGTCTTACTTAGATTTGTGTGTATCTGGGTATATATTGTGTAATTTGTTTGATATTACTTGTTAGATATTACTACACTGTCAGAACTAGAAGCACAAGCATTTCGCTACACCCGCAACAACATCTGCTAATCACGCGTATGTGGCCAATACATTATTATTTTATTTTATTTTATTTTATTTGAACCCTTTCCAAAAAGGTTTCTATCTGGAACTCAAAAGGGTTCACTTTTAGGGACAACCAAAGAACCCTTTTGGAACCCTTTCTTATAAGAATGTATGCCTGCAGTCCCAACCCTGTCTAGTGGTCTGGGACACGTACACACTCATCAGCGAGGGAAGCCACCCTCTAATGTAAAACTGAATGGCAGGTATTTGAGCAGGCATTACAGAGTGCAGATATCCCCCAGATCTCTACTGGTCGATTGTCGGACCTGATGGTGCCTGGGGACCTTCACTGACCAGAGAATCATGTAATATCCAAACTGCCTGTTCAAACTGGTTACAGACAGGACATGTTAGGGGTGGGGGGGTGAAAGAGGTTGAGGACAGGGGGATGAGAGAACATTTAGAATGACAGAAATAAGGGGAGGAGGTGAAGAAAGAGGGTAGGATGGATGAAGATGGAAGGAGGAAGAGAGGTAGTAGAGGAGGGAGAAGAATGAAAGAAAGACAGTCATTACTATTCTACACATACACGCGCGCACGCCGCACGCACACACACACACACACACCCCATCCAACTGTGACGGTAGATAAAAGGCCAACAAGAACCCCTACAGCTGCGATAAGTGTACACCACTGCTTTAGAGCTTCTGAGTAGATGTTTTGATCAGCGTGGTAATAGTGCCGTGTGATGATTAATTCAGCAATAAGCCCTCTTCTGTTTCCTTTGAAAGCAGAACGGAGACAGACAGCGTGACTGATTCCTGCCTCCATCTCCTCCCAGCCCCTGACGGTTCCACTGGACCAAGCGTTTGATCAAATACAACATTTCCACCCTCCAATACCCTAAACCTCAACAAGACATAACAGGGAGGATTGGTAGATAAAGAGATAACAACCCTCGAAAGTGATTAACTTCTCCTGTCTGACTGAGACATCACGCAGCCACTGTTATTCTAGGTTCCAGTTATGTACAGTGGGTTCGGAAAGTTCAGACCACTTGACTTTTTACACATTTTGTTATATTACAGCTTATTCTAAAATTGATTAAATTATTTTCCCCTCATCAATCTACACTTGTCATGTACAGTTGAAGTCGGAAGTTTACATACACTTAGGTTGGAGTCATTAAAACTCGTTTTTCAACCATTCCACAAATTTCTTGTTAACAAACTATAGTTCTGGCAAGTCGGTTAGGATATCTACTTTGTGCATGACACAAGTAATTTTCCCAATAATAGTTTACAGACAGATTGTTCACTTATAATTCCCTGTATCACAATTCCAGTGGGTCAGAACATACACTAAGTTGACTGTGCCGTTAAACAGCTTGGAAAATTCCAGAAAATTATGTCATGGCTTTAGAAGCTTTGATAGGCTAATTGACATCATTCGAGTCGATTGGAGGTGTACCTGTGGGTGTATTTCAAGGCCTACCTTCAAACTCAGTTCCTTTTTGGTTGACATCATGGGAAAATCAAAAGAAATCAACCAAGACCTCAGAAAAAACATTGTAGACCTCCACAAGTCTGGTTCCCACGTTCATCTGTACAAACAATAGTACGCAAGTATAAACACCATGGGACCACGCAGCCATCATACCACTAAGGAAGGAAATGTGTTCTGTCTCCTGGAGATGAAAGTACTTTGGTGCGAAAAGTGCAAATCAATCCCAGAACAACAGCAAAGGGCCTTGTGAAGATCCTGGAGGAAACAGGTACAAAAGTATCTATATCCACAGTAAAACTAGTCATATATCGACATAACCTGAAAGGCCGCTCAGCAAGAAGAAGCCACTGCTCCAAAACCGCCATAACAAAGCCAGACTACGGTTTGCAACTGCACATGGGGACAAAGATAGTACTTTTTGGAGAAATGTCTTCTGGTCTGATGAAACAAAAATAGAACTGTTTGGCCATAATGACCATCGTTATGTTTGGAGGAAAAAGGGGGAGGCTTGCAACCCGAAGAACACCATCCCAACCGTGAAGCACGGGAGTGGCAGCATCATGTTGTGGGGGTGCTTTGCTGCAGGAGGGACTGGTGCACTTCACAAAATAGATGGCATCATGAGAAGGGACAATTCAGTGAATATATTGAAGCAACATCTCAAGACATCAGTCAGGGAGTTAAAGCTTGGTCACAAATGGGTCTTCCAAATGGACAATGACCCCAAGCATACTTCCAAAGTTGTGGCAAAATGGCTTAAGGACAACAAAGTCAAGGTATTGGAGTTGCCATCACAAAGCCCTGATCTCAATTCCATGGAATATTTGTGGGCAGAACTTAAAGAGTGTGGGAGCAAGGAGGCCTACAAACCTGACTCAGTTACACCAGCTCTGTCAGGAGGAATGGGCCAAAATGCACCCAACCTATAGTTGGAAGCTGGTGGAAGGCTACCTGACACGTTTGACCCAAGTTAAACAATTTAAAGGCAATGCTACCAAATACTAAGTAAGTGTATGTAAACTTCTGACCCACTGGGAATGTGATGAAAGACATAAAAGCTGAAATAAATCATTATCTCGGCTATTATTCTGACATTTCTCAATCTTAAAATGAAGTGGTGATCCTAACTGACCTAAGACGGAATTTTTACTAGGATTAAATGTCAGGAATTGTGAAAAACTGAGTTTAAATGTATTTCGCTAACGTGTATGTAAACTTCCGACTTCAACTGCAAATAAGGATGTGATTGCATTTAATTAGGGAAGAGTAGTTTACAACATGGTTTACAACATGGTTTGTATCACATTGTTTTCACTGAATTACATTATAATGAATTAAATTGGTTATAATTGAATAAACTAATAGTTTGATTCAAAAAGAAATGTATAATTGTAACATCGCTTTCTCTCTGTTTTACTTTTAGCTTGCTTGGACTGTTTCCCCACCTCCTTTTCCCCTACAGCTTAGACTACAGGGAGCACAGAACCTGCAGGTTGTCCTACAGGAAAATGGCACTGAAAATCTTGTGGCATATTTGAGGACTATCTGCAGGATTCCTGCATGAATGTTTTCTTGAAGGACAGGAAAGACTTGTCCTACAGGAAAGTGGCCCCGAAAATCCTGTGGGATATCCGACAGCACTACTTATTCCTGCATGATATACTGTATATTCTGCAGGACTCCTGCAGGATATTTTATGCAGGATTCCTGTATAACTTCTTAGAGCATTTCCACCTCAGATAAGAAAAATAATTGTAACTACAAGGTAAACATATATTGACTGTTGTATGTGAGCAGTACTTACCTTTGTAACGGGAAAAATTTGGTGAATAAAGTTCCTATTCAGTTTAGAGTTATTAACACAATGCTTAGCATATTTCTATATTTTCACTGTCTGTAATATACTTGTTCTCCAGTGGTCTGGGTGTGTGTTGATGGTCACTGGACTTGATGCTGTATGTTATGGATTCAACTCATATCTGTTGATAGTGATTGACGCCAGACTGGAGGTACAAGGACCAAGGACACTGATGAATTATTACTGTGTGATTCTACAGCAGTTGACAAAGATGTTTTGACTTCCTATAAGCCTCTCAGCTGGTGTTTACAGAACATTTGGTGCTGTGTAATTAGGATATAAGGCCTTCTCAGATGTCAGGTCAGATATTTTCTCTGCTTCAGTGCTGGAGGTGTCTCCCTGTTGCAACTTGTAATTAAACTCAAAGTATTTTCATTGATGTTATCAACAACTGCACTCCTTTTTATTCACCAGGAAATTCCCATTACAACCTTGTCATTACTGAGTGGGACATCACCAAGAAACACCACCACACCTGCTCACTGTAACCTAAGACTGCCCTTAGGTTATTCCCACGAGGACATCTCATTTGCATAATAAACAATTCCTCATCAAAATCTGTCTGTTTAAGCTCGAGAGAGGCCTGTTTCTTTTGCATGGGCTGCGTTTCAATCCAACACATCCGGAAATGTCGGCCTTCTGCATCTGCGGTGGAAGGTGGCAGAGCTGTTTGTCAGACCAGGAGACATCTCGAAAATTGGTCTTCTCACGAAAACGTCTGTAGCATCCGAACGGTTTGGCCTACAAACTAATATAGAAAGATGAAACTCTCACGAACTTGATGATGTTCTCTGTTTTGCTCCCCACATGCGCACGGGACTCGTCTAAAGTTGGTATTGCCCATCTGCTAACTTCTGTCTGTAGCATCCGAATGGTTTGGGCTACACACTATTGAAAGGTGAGACTCTGACAAAAACATAGATGTTGTTTTACTCTAGGATGCCCCAGGCCTCATCAGACTTGTCTGAAGGTAGGCTGGTACCTGTTAAAAAATGAATGGAAGTATAGAGTACCAGTCAAAAGTTTGGAGACACCTGGTCATTCAAGGGTTTTTCTTAATTTGTACTATTTTCTAAAATGAAGAATAATAGTGAAGACATCACAATAATGAAATAACACATATGGAATTATGTAGTAACCAAAAAAGTGTTTAAAAAAACCTAACTATAATTTATATTTGAGATTCTTCAAAAATAGCCACCCTTTGCCTTGATAACAACCTTGTACAGTTTTGGCATTCTCTCAACCAGCTTCACCTGGAATGTTTTTACAACAGTCTTGAAGGAGTTCTCACATATGCTGGGCACTTGTTAGCTGCATTTCTGTCACTCTGTGGTCCAACTCACGCCAAACCATTTCAATTGGATTGAGATAGGATGATTGTGGTGGCCAGGTCATCTAATGCAGCACTCCATCTGATGCAGCACTTCTTGGTCAAATAGCCCTTACACAGCCTAGAGGTGTATTGAGTCATTGTAGTGCTGGAAAACAAATGATAGTCCCACTAAGCGCAAACCAGATGGGATGGCGTATCGCTGCAGAATGCTGTGGTAGCCATGCTGGTTAAGTGTGCCTTGAATCCTAAATAAATCACAGACAGTGTCACCAGCAAAGCACCTCCACACCATCACACTTCCTCCTTCATGCGTAACGGTAGGAACCACAAATGCAGAGATCATCAATTCACCTACTCTGCGTCTCACAAAGACACAGCGGTTGGAACCAAAAATCTCAAATTTGGACTCATCAGACCTAAGGACAGATTTCCAACTGTCTATTGCCCATTGCTCATGTTTCTTGGCCCAAGCAATCCTCTTCTTCTTATTGGTGTCCTTTAGTAGTGGTTTCTTTGCAGCAATTTGAACATGAAGGCCTGATTCACGCAGTCTCCTCTGAATAGTTGATGTTGAGATGTGTCTGTTATTTAAACTCTGTTATTTGAACTCTGCTAAGCATTTATTTGGGCTGCAATCTGAGGTGCAGTTATCTCTAATGAACTTATCCTCTGCAGTAGAGGTAACTCTGGGTCTTCCTTTTCTGTGGCGGTCCTCATGAGAGCCGGTTTCATCACAGCACTTGATGATTTTTGCGTATGCACTTGAAGAAACTTTCAAAGTTCTGGAAATGTGCTGGATTGATTGACCTTTATGTCTTATTGTAATGATGGACTGTCATTTCTCTTTGCTTATTTGAGCTGTTCTTACCAAAAATATGGACTTGGTCTTTTCCCAAACACAGCTATCTTCTGTATACCACCCCTACCTTGTCACAGCACAACTGATTTGCTCAAATGTATTAAGAAGGAAAGAAATTCCACAAATTAACTTATAACAAGGCACACGTTCATTGAAATGCATTACAGGTGATTACCTCATAAAGCTGGTTGAGAGAATTCCAAGAGAGTGCAAAGCTGACATCTGTAAGGGTTTTCGTCCTCCTCTTCTCACTAAGAGGAGTAGTATGAAGGATCGGAGGACCAAAACGCAGCGTGGTAAGTGTTCATGTTTTTTAATTAATAATGAACACTGAACAAAACAATAAACGTGAAGTAAATCAAACCGAAACAGTCCCGTGTGGCACAGACACTAACACAGAAAATAAACACCCACAACTCAAAAGTGAAACCAGGCTACCTAAGTATGATTCTCAATCAATGATTGACAGCTGCCTCTGATTGAGAACCATACTAGGCCGAACACAGAAATCCCAAATTATAAAAAAACGAACATAGTCAACCCACCCAACTCACGCCCTGACCATACTGAAACAAAGACATAATAAAATAACTAAGGTCAGAACGTGACAACATCAAGGCAAAGGGTGGCTACTTGGAAGAATATATTTTGATTTGTTTTTACACTTTTTTGGTTACTACATGATTCCATATGTGTTATTTCATAGTTTTGATGTCTTCACTATATTTCTACAATGTATAAAATTGCAAAAATAAAGAAAAATCCTTCTACAACACAGCATGTTGATATGGTAGTATTGTATAGCTGTTACCACACAGCATGTTGATATGGTGGTATTTTACAGCTGTTACCACACAGCATGTTGATATGGTGGTATTGTATAGCTGTTACCACACAGCATGTTGATATGGTGGTATTGTATAGCTGTTACCACACAGCATGTTGATATGGTGGTATTGTATAGCTGTTACCACACAGCATGTTGATATGGTGGTATTGTATAGCTGTTACCACACAGCATGTTGATATGTCGGTATTTTATAGCTGTTACCACACAGCATGTTGATTTGGTGGTTTTGTAGAACTCTTACCACACAGCATGTTGATTTGGTGGTGTTATCTAGCTGTTACCCCACAGGATGTTGATATCTCACATTGGTGTTTCCTGAAAGGCAGTTGGAGGGCTTGTGAGAGCATCTCTCTGACAGGGGAGAGGCTATTGAGGCACTTGCCTTCAGCAGAAATTAGCTTCCTTCTCCGTTAGAGATCCATCTTCATCCAGCGTGTATCCTGCCTATAGTCCTGCAGCACAGGACCAGCTAGAAAACAAACCCCACGTCAACTCCAATCTGTTTCAACGTTTTGTGAGGGTAGGATAAACTGGATTGTTCTTTGAAATTGCCACTGACCTGACTCCAGTGGTTAGTGTCAATCTCTGAGTTGTGAGACAGTCACCAAGCCTATTAGTAAGACATGGGTGAAGAATTATTACAGTTGACTCAAATAGCCTATTATTAGCATATATAAATATGCCCATAAGGGCTGATCTAAGGTGAGGTTTTTACCACATCATGTCCAAATGGATGACGCTGTGTGCTGCCTCTGCCTCTGCCTCCATCCCCATTCATCTCTACCGCCTGGGGGAAGAAGGTGATAAACAAAACAATCTAATTTACCTCTCTCCAACACTCTCTCTCACTCTTTCTCCCTCTCTCTCACTCTTTCTCTTTTCTCTATATTTGTATCTCTCTCTCTCTCTCTCTCTCTCTCTCTCTCTCTCTCTCTCTCTTTCTCTCTCTCGCTCTCTCTCTCTCGCTCCCTTTCTTTCCATCACCCTCTCCAGGTCATAGAGACAGGTCTGCTGTCTTTCCTGTCTACTCACATCTCCACAGACCCCTGAGAAAATAAAAACCCTTAAGAATCCGTGTCTATTTAACCCAATGTGCTGAAAGGCCACTGCCTGTGGTTTGGCCAGATTGAAAAGGCATCTGTCATTGTGAATGTTCCTCGTAAACAGAGAAGGGTGAACGACAGTGCCAATATCAATCAGTCGTCCATCCCAAGGTGTTGGTTTTGGTGAATGTGTTTTATATCTAATCGTAGCATGATCTAAGTGCTGTCAGGGACAGCAGGTAGCCATTGGGCCAGTAACCGAAAGGTTGCTTGATCGAATCTCTGAGCTGACAAAGTAAAAATCTGTCGTTCTGCCCCTGAACAAGGCAGTTAACCCACTGTTCCCTGGGCGCCGTGGATGTCAATTATGGCAGAGGGGTTGGGTTAAATGCGGAAGACACATTTAAAGACACATTTCAGTTGAATGCATTCATGACTAGGTATCCCTCATTCCTTTCAGTAGTATCAAATGACAATCCAGTATCAATGGGAGGTAAATTACGATCTAGGATCTACACGGCTAAGTTACGATACACAATTAACACAGCTAACTACCCAGGGTGAACACAACTAAATGGCAATCCAGGAGCAACAGTATTGTGTGCTAGCAGCCCACGCTTGTATTTTATGAAAATGTAAAATATTATGTCAGGTTAGGTTAAGTAAACTGGGATATTCCAGCATGGTCACACTGAGAGACCTGCTCAGGACCAAACAAACAAAGACCACTGCAGCAATTGCCTGTAATGATGAAAACCCATAGCTCTCAAGTGTATGGATAGTGGTATGGTAGCTTTTCTTAATTAGCAATTACTGCTGCAGCTATTAATATCACCATGAGGATCTGGGGTTATTTTATATTACCAGATCGAATACATATACTGTGTCAATCAAGTTTTTTATACATTTTTTATACATTTTTTTTATACATCGATATGACATAACACCATTACATCACATTAAAAACAACAAAAACACCCAACCAGACGACAAACAAAACACCACCTTTCAACCATATATCAGTGGTTGGAATATTAAAAATTCATAATAATAATATAAAGAGTAATAATACATAATAAACAAAAACATCCATTACACACATTGGTACTAACTTATGCCCCAGCGTTTCACCCGCAACTCCCTTATATACACTACCGTTCAAAAGTTTGGGGTCACTTAGAAATGTCCTTGTTTTTGAAAGAAAAGCTCATTTTTTTGTCCATTAAAATAACATCAAATTGATCAGAAATCCAGTGTCGACATTGTTAATGGTGTAAATGACAATTATTACAGTTTCCATATTGTGCATACAAGACTCTTTTATAAAACACTGAAGTGAAATGTGATATTCCTGGTAACAACACTTTTTCATCTCTCTGGAGGTTAATACTCATAAGAAACCGCATGCAGCTCCTTAGGTGTGAGTATTTCCAGACATCTCCCTTATCTGGCAAATAAAATGTTCCCTTCAGGTCCTGATAGGACATTATCACTCTTCTCTCATATAGATCGCCTAATGCCCTGCAGACCTTGTCTAAGCCATACCTCCCAGATAAATTCATGTTTTCCTATGCAAACTGATGAATTGTGCCATTTGGAAGAATATTTTTGTTTATAGTGGGAAATTCCAAGCATTTTAGTAATCTTCATCCATACCTCTCGAGAATATTGTAGGATGTTGGTTGCCTCTGCACAATGTTTTGTAATAAGGCCTCAATAGCTTAAACGGGGCCGTGATAGACCTCTCAATCTAAGTCCATCCCAAATGGGAATCATAATTGCCCCAGTCTGGCCAATTTTGCTACTTCAAATGATATGTTGTATGATTCCACGTTGGGTAATGCTAGTCCTCCTCTATCCCTTGGAGCATATAACTTGTTCACATTAATTCCGTTTTCTTCCCATCCAAAAGATAATCCTTATCATTTGATTGCACTGCTTAAATAGTAAGAGAGAAATGGTCACAGGGAGCAGTACTTATTTTGACCCATAACGTAAGAGCAACCTCCATTTATCAAGATTATTCTTTATTTTCTTGTAGTTGTGGCATCATATTAATTTGCCTGATATTCTGTAGTTATTTGTTCAGTCTAATACCCAGGCATTTCAGGATGACATCATTTGGATACAGGCATAGCCCCTGACTTCTTCCAATGAATCTTATAACCAGATATTTGTGAGATCATCTATAATACCCTAACCCACTTGATAAATCCAGGGCCAAAGCCAAACTTTTCAAGGGTATATGTCAAAAAGCCCCACTCCACGCTATCAAATGCCTTCTCCGCATTTAGGGAAAAGGTTCACACTGATAGGGCGAAAACTCCCTGGGTCTGTGGGGCCTCTATCCTTCTTGAGAGAGAGGGACCAGGCAGGCACCGTGTTATGCCGTGAGGCGCATGGTGTCCCCGATGCGCAGGCATAGCCCGGTGCGGTACATTGCAGCGCCTCGTATCGGCCGGGCTAGAGTGGGCATCGAGCCACGTGCCATGAAGCCGGCTCAGCGCATCTGGTCTCCAGTGTGTCTCCTCGGGCCGGGGTACATGGCACCAGCCCTATGCATGGTTTCCCTCCTGTTCGCCAGCACAGCCCAGTGCGGGCTATTCCACCTCGCCGCACTTGCCTGGCTACGGGGGGCATTCAGCCAGGTAGGGTTGGGCAGACTCTGTGCTCGAGACCTCCAGTGCGCCTTCACGGTCCGGTCTATCCGGTGCCACCTCCACACACCAGCCCTCCTGTGGCAGCCCCCGCTCCAGGCTGTCTTCCGTCTCCTTTCTACAGGTGCTCCCGCCCGTCCAGCACTGCCAGAGCCTTCCTCCTGGGTCTAGGTTGGGTTTTGAGTTTGGCCTGGTATGGTTCTCAATCAGAGGCAGGTGTCGTTAGTTGTCTCTGATTGAGAATCATACTTAGGTAGCCTTTCTCCACCTGTGTTTCGTGGGTGTTTGTTTTCTGTATTTTCTGTTTTGTGTGTCATCACTAGACAGGACTGTTTCATTTGTTCGTTCTTCCTAGTTGTTATTTTGTTTAGTGTTCAGTTTTTTTAATATTAAAAATCATGAACACTTACCACGCTGCACCTTGGTCCTCACCTTCTTCCACCGACAACAGCCGTTACAGTACGCAAGTATTAAAACCATGGGACCACACAGCCGTCATACCGCTCAGGATGGAGATGTGTTCTGTCTCCTGGAGATGAATGTACTTTGGTGTGAAAAGTGCAAATCAATCCCAGAACAACAGCAAAGGACCATGTGAAGATACTGGAGGAAACAGGAACAAAAGTATCTATATCCATAGTAAAACTAGTCCTATATCGACATAACCTGAAAGGCCGCTCAGCAAGAAGTCACTGCTCCAAAACCGCCATAAAAAAGCCAGACTACGGTTTGCAACTGCACATGGGGACCAAGACATTTTGGAGAAATGACCTCTGGTCTGATGAAACAAAAATAGAACTGTTTGGCCATAATGACCATCAATATGTTTGGAGGAAAAAGGTGGATGCTTGCAAGCCGAAGAACACCATCCCAACCGGGAAGCATGGGGGTGACAGCATCATGTTGTGGGGGTGCTTTGCTGCAAGAGGGACTGGTGCACTTCCCAAAATAGATGGCTTCATGAGAAGGGAAAATTCTGTGGATATATTGAAGCAACATCTCAAGACATCAGTCAGGAAGTTAAAGCTTGGTCGCAAATGGGTCTTCCAAATGGACAATGACCCCAAGAATACTTCCAAAGTTGTGGCAAAATGGCTTAAGGACAACAAAGTTAAGGTATTGGATTGGCCATCACAAAGCCCTAACCTCAATCCTATAGAAAATTTGTGGGCAGAACTGCAAAAGAGTGTGCGAGCAAGGAGACCTACAAACCTGACTCAGTTACAGCAGCTCTGTCAGGAGGAATGGGCCAAAATTCACCCAACTTATTGTGGGATGCTTGTGGAAGGCTACCCAAAACGTTTGACCCAAGTTAAACAATTTAAAGGCAATGCTACCAAATACTAATTGAGTGTATGTAAACTTCTGACCCACTGGGAATGTGATGAAAGAAATAAAAGCTGAAGTAAATAATTCTCTCTACTATTATTCTGACATTTCACATTCTTAAAATGAAGTGGTGATCCTAATTGACCTAAGACAGGGAATTTTTACTAGGATTAAATGTCAGGAATTGTGAAAAACTGAGTTTAAATGTATTTGGCTAAGTTGTATGTAAACTTCCGACTTCAACTGTATATCAGCTTGTTGGGATTTGAGATAACATAAACATTTCTTCCTCTTAATAGGATTCTGTGAACTGTTGCTATTCCATAACATTATCTTTGTGTATGTTTTAGACGTTGCACATTGGGTTTTAGAATTATATTGGAAATGAAACCAGATCAAATTTTACAGTTTACGATCCTGGTAGATTTGTATTCTACTAAACTGCACGTTTATAATTGCTAGACTGTCTGGGTTGAAGTAATGAAGCAATCTCTCAACAATCTTTGTTCCAACCCCTGCGCTTGTGCATCTGATTAACAAGTATATTAAGTTTATAGCATTTGTCTTTTCTGTGTGTGTCTGTAAAATAAAAAATTAGCTGAAGACGAAAAGGTAGGATTCTGATATTCTACTAGATTTCTGAAAGCGAGTCATTCCTTTTCTGACAACCCACTAAAGTATTTGTATATTAAAGTGAGTCTATGTCTTCACAGAGAAAACGTGGTATAGTGAAAGCCCACGGAATCCAGACAAAGAATCAGATCAATTTCCTCCTTTCCAAAACCATACAGGCGTAGCATTTTGTTTTTATTAGGATCCCCATTAGCTGCTGACAAGGCAGCAACTACTCTTCCTTGGGTCCAAACAGGAATAAAACAATACATAAATGTAAAAAAAACATACATCATAAATAAAACAGTACATCAAACCAGACATTGTGCAGTATGTACATTGCTCCATTACTACACATGTACAGCATAAAATGTACCACATTACAATATTACAATGTGTGGCTGTGTGTAGAGTGTGTGTAGAGTGTGCATATGCGTGTGTTTGTCTCGTCACAGTCCGTAAGATCAAGATCGAATGCAACACAAGCCTATGAGGCTTTTATTGCCTTTTACTAAGCTAATTGTGGCCCTGGTTCAGTTGTTGATTAACCAGTCAGGGGACAGTTAAATTGGCTGTGGATATTGATTCCTGCTGGCCAGACAGTGTTGTGTTTATAAGGTTGCTATATTGCGTTAACACTTTGAGATCTATACTGATGTTAGCGTTAGCGAAAGCCCAGGGAAGGAGAGCACGTTTAGATGTAACACAGCTACACATTCCCCATTAATGTTTAAAAGGCTTTCAAACCACAGAAGCTCAGTGTAGAGGGGGCATATCTATATGGACTGGGTGAAGGAAAAGTTAGTGAATGACCTCACTCTTATGATAACTACTGTTGTCCTCAAGGCACTATCATAATCTCTTCATTTGAAACTACAATGGAAAGACCTTCTATTCTGCTTCCCTGCTGATGAGTTCACCCATAGGAGCCAGCATAATTATAATGCTGCCCTGGGGAAATGATAATGTAGATGTAATTACGGTAAATGGCAGTATCTGTCTTGAAGTGGTAGAGGCATAGATATATAAATAGATCAGTGGCCAGAGAAAGATAATTGTGTAGAATATACCCCCGAGGCTTGTCAAGCAGTAACCGAGAGGATTACTGTAAGCTTTGACAAAGAAAACATTGAGCACTATACAGTACAGTATTGAACTAGGATGCATTAGCTCCTGGAACGTATGAAGAAATACACTTCCTTTGATATTTGTCCTCGTTATGTCACTCTATTATGTTATCAGCACTAGATTTATTATCTCCTTTTCAAATCTTTTCAAGTATGAGTTAGTACACCACATGACCAAAAGTATGTGGACACCTGCTCGTCAAACATCTCATTCCAAAATCATGGACATTAATATGAAGTTGGTCCCCCTGTTGATCCTATAACAGCCTCCACTCTTCTGGGAAGGCTTTCCACTAGATGTTGGAACATTGCTGCGGGGACTTGCTTCCATTCAGCCACAAGAACATTAGTGAGGTCGTGCACTGATGTTGGGCGATGAAGTCTGGTTCGCAGTCGGCGTTCGAAATCATCCAAAAGGTGTTCAAAGGAGTTGAGGTCAGGCTTTGTGCAGGCCACTCACACCGATCTTGACAAACCATTTCTGTATGGACCTGGCTTTGTGCACAGGGGCATTGCTATGCTGAAACAGGAAAGAGACTTCCCCAAACTGTTGAAACAAATTTGGAATCACAGAATCATCTAGAATGCCATTGTATGCTGTGGCGTTAAGATTTCCTAAGGGGCCTTGCCCAAACTATGACAAACTGCCCCAGACCATTATTCCTCCTCCACCAATCTTTACAGTTGGCCCTATACATTCCGGCAGCTAGCGTTCCCCTGGCATCCGCCAAACCGAGATTCGCCAGTCTGACTGCCAGATGGTGAAGCGTGATTCATCACTCCAGAGGAGGTGCATCCAATGCTTCAGATTCCAATGGCGTAGAGCTTTACACCACTCCAGCCGACGATTGGCATTACACATGGTCATCTTAGGCTCGTGTGCGACTGCTCTGCCATGGAAACCCATTTCATGATGCTCCCAACTAAAAGTTATTGTGCTGAAGTTTGCTTCCAGAGGAAATGTAGAACTCGGTAGTAAGTGTGGCAACCGAGGACAGGTGATTATTACGAGCTCCGCTCTTCAAGACCCGGGAGTCCTGTTCTATGAGCTTGTGTGGCCGACCACTTTGCTGTTGATTCGTTGTTGTTCCTAGACATTCCCACTTTACAATAACAGCACTTACAGTTGACCGGGGCAGCTCTTGCAGGGCAGAACTGCCCCGGTCCACATACTTTTGTATATATAGTGTATCTCCATCTAAAACCCTCTCACAAATACCTTAAAGAGGCAATCTGTGATTGCTACATCCATTTTTTAAAAACTTTTAAATGCATGATATATAGCCCTTTATTCTTGAAGAATATAACTTAGAAATGACTCATGAGCTTAGTTTAACTGTCTACCCAATCAGAACCCAAAATATACCTTTGTTTTACTCCTGTGTTTGTAAACAATGTAATTGTAAGCATTGTTTTTTAGTGTTTACCAGGTGGGGAGTATTGAAGGAAACATTGAATGCGTTGGTCAGGAGGGAGTGGAGATTTGAGCGTAAGGCTGTCATCATATTTTTAAAACATTCCCTTGTGTCATGCAGCATTCCTCTGGATAACCCCGCTGTCTGAAACGCTCACCCAGATAGTTGGCTTGTTTGTCATGTACACTCTTTGTACTACAAATCCTGCGTTTGCGACTGTATTGGCTAATGGGGAGGCTCTTTTTTAGGGGTGTAGGGTGGAAGGTGTCACCGCTTAACAGGGAATTCCTGTCCTTCGGCTTCTTGTATAGATTCATACTAAAACCGCCACCCTCCCTCTCAATCACAATGTCAAGAAAACTTGTTTCATGCGCATCATAGGTCAGGGTGAATTTCAAATGTTCCCTGCTTGTATTGAGTGGAATCGATGAAGTTCCTTTGCTGTGCCCTGCAATAGAAGAAATATGTCATCAATGAAGCGTTTCCAGAGTCTGATATATCGCAAGAATGGGCTGAAAATCAAATTCTCCTCAAACAACCCCACATACAGATTGGCATGATTCAGTTCCATTTTACAACCCATAGCAGTTCCCTTCTGTTGAACGAATATGTCATTTTCAAGCATTAAAAAGTTCTTAGTCAGAACAATCTCAGCAAGTTCAACAATACAGTTAGTGCCAGGGAGTGTACCAGTGGGTCGTTGACTAAGACAGTGTACCAGTGGGTCGTTGACTAAGACAGTGTACCAGTGGGTCGTTGACTAAGACAGTGTACCAGTGGGTCGTTGACTAAGACAGTGTACCAGTGGGTCGTTGACTAAGACAGTGTACCAGTGGGTCGTTGACTAAGACAGTATACCAGTGGGTCGTTGACTAAGACAGTGTGCCAGTGGGTCGTTGACTAAGATGGTGTACCAGTGGGTCGTTGACTAAGACAGTGTACCAGTGGGTCGTTGACTAAGACAGTGTACCAGTGAGTCGTTGACTAAGACAGTGTACCAGTGGGTCGTTGACTAAGACAGTGTACCAGTGGGTCGTTGACTAAGACAGTGTACCAGTGGGTCGTTGACTAAGACAGTGTGCCAGTGGGTTGTTGACTAAGACAGTGTACCAGTGGGTCGTTGACTAAGACAGTGTACCGACTAAGACAGTGTACCAGTGGGTCGTTGACTAAGACAGTGTACCGACTAAGACAGTGTACCAGTGGGTCGTTGACTAAGACAGTGTACCGGTGGGTCGTTGACTAAGACAGTGTACCGGTGGGTCGTTGACTAAGACAGTGTACCAGTGGGTCGTTGACTAAGACAGTGTACCATGGCTTCTAGGCCTTCCTGATGGAGGATATTAGTATACAGGGATTCAACATCAATGCAACCCATAAGCATCTCCCCAGTGATATTGTGCATTGTCTTGAGGGTGTTAATCATGTCCATAGAATCGCGTACATATGCAGGGAGTGACACTACACTTGGCTTTAGAAAGAAATCTACAAAAGCAAATAGTTTGTCAATGAGCCAATGGAGGCCACAATAGGTCTCCCTGGTGGCATATCCAATCGTTTGCAGATTGCCCCTTTAAAGACAAACCCTATTTCACTAGAATAGAGGGAGACAAATTATATTTTTAGTCTTTAGACTATTGCAATCATGTTGTAAGTTAAACACCGTGCAAGACAAGAGATTCATACATTATGTGGGAGAGACAGTATGTATAACATTATCAGGATAATGCAACCAAAGATGTCGCCACTGGGCACAGATGCCAGCTCAACATCTCCTTTAGAACACACTTCAACACCAATGGTTAAAAGTTGCGTGGAAGAAAGACAGAATTCCCTTACTTTAATGACTTTTTGCAAATCCAATCAGTTTTCCAGATTGATTCAACATCATCACATAGATTTATTTTGTTAAAATGACGTGGAAACAATGTATATTCAACCAGTTTTTGCCCAGTGGGTTATTATGTGTTGTGATATCTACTGTGTATTTCCTAAGTTTGTTTTCTATTTGATTTTCACCCAGAAAATACTTTCAGTATCTCTTCTGTTCTATTCAATTGATATTCATATATTTCTTCCCCCACATTCTCATCTCCCTAAAGAACTTGTTAGCAGAGTTTCTTCAGTTGGCTCTCACAATTCTTGCCCAGGCCCAGGGGTTGTGATTAAGCTGCTTTCCATTAGAACCCATTGCCCTGTCAATGAGTGATTCCGCGAAAAAACATATTCACTCACCGTAGGCACTTCTCGCTTTCTCTGGTTCACACAGACCTACATATAGGACTGCGTGTCACAGATACACCATTATCATTTCCAACAGTATTTATATTTAGAGAGAGAGAGAGAGATTGTGATTCAAATGCAAAAGAGAACCAGGTTTCTGCAGTCTCATTTCTTTGAGTCATTTGTGTCTGTCCATAATATATTCCAAGGGCAAAGCTCATTTCTAACCAGGAGAACTGAATGGTACAGAGATGAGATGGAAGGATCAGCTCGTAATTAACAGAAACTATTGTAATCAGGCATTGGCTCGTCTAGTCTAGCCAACATATTCATTGAGCTTTTCCCAACTGCTGTAAAATTATTATTATCTGAATCTCCTTGAGGTAAATGTATACCAGTTTGGTCTCTGCTGATGGCCTGTTGCTAGCATACAGATGAGTCCTGATGTGGAGTATATTGATAAGGCATCCTAAGTTACAATAGTGATTCTAGGATCGTGGGGATTGTAGTTATCTGGTGTGGGAGTGGAGAAACAATAGCAGTGGGCACTACAAAGACACAGAGACAAAGCAGCCTGCTCCAATCATCAGTTTCCTGAATGCATAAGTAATCAGAGAGCTTTGAAATCACACCTGCACAGGTCATAATGACCCTACTCCCAATTTGTCTCCTCCCGAGTCTCTCTCCTCCCCCACCTCCCCCTCATCCCTCTCTAGCAACTGTTGATTCAACCGTATCTGAGAAGAGACCTTAGTATTGCAGAGGGATTAATTATAGGTTCTCTAAGTAATCATTTGATCGGAGTACTAATCAAAGTTTTGCCCCCTTGCAGGCTCAATGTGGTGCTTCCATGGTTATTTTCAGATAAATGTAGATGTGCTTGCACTGTAGCTGAATGTTTTCTGAGAGAGATGAATGTTTTCTAAGGGAGAAGAATGTTTTCTGAATGAGCTGAATGTTCTCTGAGGGAGCTAAATGTTTTCTGAGAGAGCTGAATGTTTTCTAAGGGAGCTGAATGTTTTCTAAGGGAGCAGAATGTTTTCTACGGAAGCAGAATGTTTTCTGAATGAGCTGAATGTTCTCTGAGGGAGCATAATGTTTTCTAAGGGAGCTGAATGTTTTCTAAGGGAGCAGGTTTTCTAAGGGAGAAGAATGTTTTCTAAGGGAGCAGAATGTTTTCTAAGGGAGCAGAATGTTTTCTGAATGAGCTGAATGTTCTCTGAGGGAGCTAAATGTTTTCTGAGATTGCTGAATGTTTTCTAAGGGAGCTGAATGTTTTCTAAGGGAGCAGATTATTTTCTAAGGGAGCAGAGCGTTTTCTGAATGAGCTGAATGTTCTCTGAGGGAGCTGAATGTTTTCTAAGGGAGCAGAATGTTTTCTGAACAAGGTGAATGTTCTCTGAGGGAGCTGAATGTTTTCTGAGAGAGCTGAATGTTTTCTGAGAGAGCTGAATGTTTTCTAAGGGAGCTGAATGTTTTCTAAGGGAGCTCAGTGTTTTCTAAGGGAGCTGGATGTTTTCAAATGGAGCAGAATGTTTTCTAAGGGAGCAGAATGTTTTCTGAACAAGGTGAATGTTCTGAGGGAGCTGAAAGGCCTATATGAACAATCACAATAATTACAACAGAAAGTGCACTCAGCTGAGAGCTCACACAAAAACAAACAACAGTGTATCTTTTGACCAACATCACTACACAGACTCTTCCATTGTTGTAGTTGCCTGATGCATCATCTTCTTTATCCCTCTTGAGTCGGAGATGAGCCAAGTGTAATGTATATTCGGCACAACAATCAAAGCTCCATTAGGCTTTCATGGTTCCTTTCTTGTTCCTGGTGCTTTTTGCCCTTGCATGTTAATGGGATGAAAAGCCAGAGTTGGTTGCCGTACACAGGGACAGTTCAGAAGCTTGTTGACAGTGCCTGTCTGAATGCTTTGGGTTCGTGTCCCAATCCCCCTTCACTATTTATGGATGGATGAAGTATTAATGGGGATCTAAGCACGGGGAGAACATGCTAACACGGAGGTGGGTGCACACACACTCACACACACAGGCACGGATGCACACACACACACAGCCTTTGGAGAGCATGATGCCTTTATAATTCATTGCATCTGAGCTGGTAAGATCCCGCGTGGGAACCTCTAGAGGCATAGCAATAGATTTCATTCACACTCATATACATCTCTCTGTTTCTCTTTCTCCCCCACGAACTCTCTCTTCCTCTCTCTGTTTTTCTCTTTCTCCCCCACCAACTCTCTCTCTCTCTCTCTCTCTGTTTTTCTCTTTCTCCCCCACCAACTCTCTCTCTGTTTTTCTCTTTCTCCTCCCCCACCAACTCTCTCTGTTTTTCTCTTTCTCCTCCCACCAACTCTCTCTCTCTCTCTGTTTTTCTCTTTCGCCCCCACCAACTCTCTCTTTCTCTCTCTCTCTGTTTTTCTCTTTCTCCCCCCACCAACTCTCTCTCTCTCTCTCTCTCTCTCTCTCTTTCTCTCTCTGTTTTTCTCTTTGTCCCACCACCAACTCTCTCTCTCTGTTTTTCTCTCTCGCTCTCTCTTTCTCTCTCTCTCTGTTTCTCTTTCTCCCCCACCAACTCTCTCTCTCTCTTTCTCTCTTTCTCTGTTTTTCTCTTTCTCCCACCACTAACTCTCTCTCTCTCTCTGTTTTTCTCTTTCTCCCCAACCAACTCTCTCTCTCTGTTTTTCTCTTTCTCCCACACCAACTCTCTCTCTCTCTCTCTCTCTCTCTCTCTCTCTCTCTCTCTCTCTGTTTTTCTCTTTCTCCCCCACCAACTCTCTCTCTCTCTCTCTGTTTTTCTCTTTCTCCCCCACAAACTCTCTCTTTCTCTCTCTCTCTGTTTTTCTCTTTCTCCCCCACCAACTCTTTCTCTGTTTTTCTCTTTCTCCTCCCACCAACTCTCTCTCTCCCTCTCTCTCTGTATTTCTCCTTCTCCCCCACCAACTCTCTCTCTCTCTCTCTCTCTGTTTTTCTCTTTCTCCCCCACCAACTCTCTCTCTCTCTCTCTGTTTTTCTCTTTCTCCCCCACCAACTCTCTCTCTCTCTCTCTCTGTTTTTCTCTTTCTCCCCCACCAACACTCTCTCACTCTTTGTCTCTCTCTGTTTTTCTCTTTCTCCCCCACCAACGCTCTCTCACTCTTTCTCTCTCTCTGTTTTTCTCTTTCTCCCCCACCAACTCTCTCTCTCTCTCTCTCTCTGTTTTTCTCTTTCTCCCCCCGCCAACTCTCTCTCTCTCTCTGTTTTTCTCTCTCTCACTCTCTCTCTCTCTCTCTCTCTCTCTC
Organism: Oncorhynchus masou masou; assembly: GCF_036934945.1. Taxonomy (NCBI): domain Eukaryota; kingdom Metazoa; phylum Chordata; class Actinopteri; order Salmoniformes; family Salmonidae; genus Oncorhynchus; species Oncorhynchus masou. The sequence goes on from NC_088227.1 coordinate 28,926,650, forward strand.
TCTGTTTTTCTCTTTCTCCCCCACCAACTCTCTCTCTATCTCTCTCTCTCTCTCGCTCTCTGTTTTTCTCTTTCTCCCCCACAAACACTCTCTCTCTCTGTTTTTCTTTTTCTCCCCCACCAACTCTCTCTCTCTTTTTTTTCTCTCTCTCGCTCTCTCTCTGTCTTTCTCTTTCTCCCCCTCAAACGCTCTCTCTCTCTCTCTCTCTATGTTTTTCTCTTTCTCCCCCCACCAACTCTCTCTCTCTCTGTTTTTCTCCTTCTCCCCCACCAACTCTCTCTCTCTCTGTTTTTCTCTTTCTTCCCCTCAAACGCTCTCTCTCTCTCTCTCTCTATGTTTTTCTCCTTCTCCCCCACCAACTCTCTCTCTCTCTGTTTTTCTCTTTCTTCCCCACAAACGCTCTCTCTCTCTCTTTCTCTCTCTCTCTCTGTTTTTCTCTTTCTCCCCCACCAACTCTCTCTCTCTCTCTGTTTTTGTCTTTCTCCCCCACAAACGCTCTCTCTCTTTCTCTATGTTTTTCTCTTACTCCCCCCACCAACTCTCTCTCTCTTTCTCTCTCTCTCTGTTTTTCTCTTTCTCCCCCCACCAACTCTCTCTCTCTCTCTCTCGGTTTTTCTCTTTCTCCCCCACCAACTCTTTCTCTCTCTGTTTTTCTCTTTCTCCCCCACCAACTCTCTCTCTGTTTTTCTCTTTCTCCCCCACCAACTCTCTCTCTCTTTCTCTCTCTCTCTGTTTTTCTCCTTCTCCCCCACAAACGCTCTCTCTGTGTCTTTCTCTCTCTCTGTTTTTCTCTTTCTCCCCCACCAACTCTCTCTCTGTTTTCCTCTTTCTCCCACACCAACGCTCTCTTTCTCTCTCATTCTCTCTCTCTGTTTTTCTCTTTCTCCCCCCACCAACTTTCTCTCTCTCTGTTTTTCTCTTTCTCCCACCACCAACTCTCTCTCTCTGTTTTTCTCTCTTGCTCTCTCTTTCTCTCTCTCTCTGTTTCTCTTTCTCCCCCACCAACTCTCTCTCTCTCTTTCTCTCTTTCTCTGTTTTTCTCTTCCTCCCACCACTAACTCTCTCTCTCTCTCTGTTTTTCTCTTTCTCCCCAACCAACTCTCTCTCTCTGTTTTTCTCTTTCTCCCACACCAACTCTCTCTCTCTCTCTCTCTCTCTGTGTTTTTCTCTTTCTCCCCCACCAACTCTCTCTCTCTCTCTCTCTGTTTTTCTCTTTCTCCCCCACAAACTCTCTCTTTCTCTCTCTCTCTGTTTTTCTCTTTCTCCCCCACCAACTCTCTCTCTGTTTTTCTCTTTCTCCTCCCACCAACTCTCTCTCTCCCTCTCTCTCTGTATTTCTCCTTCTCCCCCACCAACTCTCTCTCTCTCTCTCTCTCTGTTTTTCTCTTTCTCCCCCACCAACTCTCTCTCTCTCTCTCTGTTTTTCTCTTTCTCCCCCACCAACTCTCTCTCTCTCTCTCTCTGTTTTTCTCTTTCTCCCCCACCAACACTCTCTCACTCTTTGTCTCTCTCTGTTTTTCTCTTTCTCCCCCACCAACGCTCTCTCACTCTTTCTCTCTCTCTGTTTTTCTCTTTCTCCCCCCACCAACTCTCTCTCTCTCTCTGTGTTTTTCTCTCTCTCGCTCTCTCTCTCTCTGTTTTTCTCTTTCTCCCCCACAAACGCTCTCACTCTCTTCCTCTCTTTCTCTGATTTTCTCTTTCTCCCACCACTAACTCTCTCTCTCTCTGTTTTTCTCTTTCTCCCCCACCAACTCTCTCTCTCTCTCTCTCTTTCTCTCTCTCTCTGTTTTTCTCTTTCTCCCCCCGCCAACTCTCTCTCTCTCTCTGTTTTTCTCTCTCTCGCTCTTTCTCTCTCTCTCTCTCTCTCTCTCTCTCTGTTTTTCTCTTTCTCCCCCACCAACTCTCTCTCTCTCTCTCTCTCTCTGTTTTTCTCTT